>NC_132883.1:8066914-8339414 GCF_030463535.1 Salminus brasiliensis
ACTTTTGTCGTCCAGGAGCTGACAGGTAACCTAAATATATGACATTTGCCCGACATTTCAGATTGTTTGAACGAACATATTTAAGGGTTGTGGGTTCGATTCCCGGGCTCGGCAAGCTGCCACTGTTGGGCCCTTGAGCAAGGCCCTTTACCCTCTCTGCTCCCCGGGCGCTGGAGTTGGCTGCCCACCGCTCTGGGTGTGTGTGTACTCACTGCCCCTAACACATGTGTGTGTGTGAGTGTGTGTTCACTACCAGATGGGTTAAATGCGGAGGACACATTTTGCTGTACAGTGTACAGTGACAAATACGTGCACCTTTACCTTTACTTTTACCTTTAAGTCCGTTAACTTAAAAGAAGGCTGTCTCTGACTCTTGACACCACCAGAAGCATGATATACCACATCACCACACATTACTCAGCCTGTAAACCGATTTGTACATCTACATTTCATGTACAGTGCAGATATCAAGTGTGGTTTTGGTGAGAACACTGAGGGCTTTTGCTATTTTGTTTGGTCTGCACACAGAATCAATCACTTGATCACACTGAAATATTGGGCCTCATTCACGTTTATCTTCTAAAGAATTTTCTGATTTTTTTGTTTATGACGTTTGTAAACCACACAGTTTTCCGTCACTATGCTCTTTCATTAATGGATCTTGTAAATTATGTTGTCCTTGTAAATTAAACAAATAAAAATAAGAAAATGCAAATGTCAGAAAACTGTAACTGGGTTTTAAGACGACATTTCTCATCATTTTTTTACGCTTCTGAAATATTGCACCCAATTTTCATCCCCCAATTTTAGATGGCAATTACCCAACTCACTCATTAGTACTCTTCCCACTATTATATGCAATGCTTCAGACACTCAAAGGACAACCAGCACGGTCGGAGGAAAGCGCCAGGTACCCAGCTCTGATGTATCGGCCAGCATCTCATTGGAGTCATGTGGAAGGAAAGAGTGCCGTCTACCCACCCGGAGAGAGCCAGATCAACTGTGCTCTCTCAGGTTCCGGCTGCTGATGACAGGCAGCGTTACCTTGAATTTAAACCAGTGATCCTCGCCTTAGTCCGCTGGACCACTCTGACCCCATTTTTTCTGTGTTTTCAAGTTTTCTGTGACCAGTTAGATGAAGAAAAGTTTAAATATTGTGTATTTATAACTTTAAGCTCTTTTTAGGTTTATTTTGCGTGTTTAACTAAGTCATTTTGAGTTTAGTAACTAAGGTTACTAAGGTTTACAGTGTAGAGTAGCAGTGTTTACAAAGCATGTGTTCATTAACTTCATTAATCAAACTTAATAATGTCTTCTGATACTGTGATAGACTCTGGAGCCGGGCCAATTGTCAGTACTGCCCAGCACTTCTGCAGTGTAAGCTTACAGATTTCAATAAGTGTTACAAGTGTCCAAAAACGTGTAGAGTGTGACCGTTTGCTGGAGATTCAAGCTTGAGAAAGAAAACGAAGTGAAAAGTACCAGCATGTGCTCTGTAGCAGATCCAGGATGAGAAGGATTCTGCCCGGCATGCCTGAAGTGGAAGAATGGACTGGAGGCTTCAGTGCGAAACCCACCAGAGCTCATGAACTTAAATGTTTGTCAGACTCACTCAGGCTCATCAGAGCTCGCCCCAAAGAGGCCAGGAAGTCCCATGTGTCTTTGCGTGCTCTGTATCAAGATCCTATCTACTGTTTCATTAAAAAAGGAAAGAAAAAAAAAACATTCCCCGAAAGCCACCACTAAGAACTGGCAAGTAGGCGAGAAGCATTATATTTTACTGTGGATTTTTTTCTTTTTCATTTACCAAAGCAGAACTTTACTGGCAGTAACTTTTACTTCAGCGTTGTAAGACTAAACATTAGGAGTAGACTATCTCTGCCACGGGGCAATTTCACCATAATGACTTTCAGCAAGGAGGGGTCGGGAACCCAAGCGTCTGCTGCTGATTAATGCATTTATGTAGGTAATCTGCAGTAAACAGATGAATTTGTCTTCAGCCGACACCTCCGTGTATGCGCTTACTGAGCAGGGGAGTCATTTTCCTGGGGTTAAGAGACTTTCTGGAATTATCACAACCCCTCCCAGAACCTCTCCAAGTCAGCCTATTGTATGAAATACTAGGCACTACATCTCCTTTCACTTCTTTGCTTCTTTCCATCTTCCATGGAACTGTTTTGGAAAATGAGAAGTTTGTTCTGAGTCGAATGTTAGGATTAAAGATTGTACTTGGTGATCTCTGTAAGAAACAGTGATTTCTCCTGCCTCCATGGGCTTGGCACCGCTTGGCCTTTCTAAAATCTGTCAGTCAGGACTGACGCAGATCCGTTTCCTGAGCCGGTGAGATTTTTATTGTTCTGACTGTGCACACTCCTGTATCTCCATCCACCAGCTACGTCCTGCTTCCTCTCGCGCAGGAAATGCTGCATTGCTTTCCCCACTCCTTATGTGGTCCTCTAGACATAAATTTAACTTTCCTGCTCTGTTATTCCACAAAGCCACATTTCTTCCACATGTGTCGCAGGCTGGGTAGCACGGTTCATTATGAAATATATATATATATATATGCACACATACTTAATATTTGCTGTGCACAACATTGGTGGGATTATCTTCTTCTCTCTGACAGATTTATGGTGGGAAGATATCTTCAGGTTTTCATGTATGTGATCACTGTTCATAATTTACCAGCAAATATCACATGGTCGACTATAAAATGAAGCATAGATCCATTCTTTCTCATTTAATATATGTAATATGATTCCATCCTTTATTAAATATCAAGTTAATGTAGCTTCAAGACTTCAATAGCTCAAAGTCCCAAGTGTTGTTTATGGAGGTCAATTTAATGTGAGGAATAAACGTCAGTGAGAAATATCCAACATTTGCTGCAGTTTTAGCTGTAATGTTTCATCTGGATCAGTTTTTGTCTACAGTAACTAAAACTAGTGAGCAGGACCTCCTTCACAGTCCAGAGGCCTTCTCAGGACCCTTCTGAGCTACGTGTGGAGGTCCAGCCATTGAAGTTCTATAAAAAGGGGCTTCAAAAGAAATGTCCTCTAATATTTAGTATGAGGAGAGGGTTCAGTTAAAGGCAGCTTTGCGGATGAAGACTTTGTGAGGGCTGTGACCAGGATGGAGCCTGTTCTCCTCAGCACTTTTATCAGCTCCAAACACACACAGGAATTCCGGTTTGGGAATGACCGTCCCGAGTCCCTGCTTCCACAGGAAGATGGAATAAAAAGAACCTCTTCAACGACAAAGGCGTTTCATTTCTCTCTAGTCCGCCTAAGGGAGCACAGAGCGACCGGGCAAAACCTCCAGAACGGACCGGGAACCATCACTTCTCGCTTCCCCCCCTGAAACGACCTTCGACGACCACCGTCTTTGGGGGCTGAAGATGCCAGCAGGTACAGTAACATTACCTACACGACTAAGAGTTCAGTTTTCAGCTGTTTCATGTCGTTTGGAAACTTTTGGACAAACACCCAGCCTCGGGATCCTGGGCGTCGTGTTTTGAGAAATGCTGATGAAGTGCTTACGTGCTTCGTTTGTGTGTTTTTAATTTTAATTTTTCATTTTTATAACAGTGTTTTATGAATTATCGCCCTGATCTCTGAGTGAATTTCTCACGGAGTTATTTTTTTTTCCACACCCGTATTCCGGAAACCCTCGATTTCCTGTGCTGGGATTGGCCGATTCGACGGCTTGCTTCTGAGTATGGGGTACTAGCCAATCGCAGCGCAGGTGCCAGGGCACGACGAACCAATGGCAGCGCAGGAAGGCGGTGCTTGTTGGAATACGGGTGGGAAATAAAAATAACGGGTTTGAGAAGTGGAGATTTTATTAAAAGTAATCGATGGAGACTAAAACAAAGTAAGACAAACTTACTAATAAAAAAAAAAACTAAATAAAAAAACTTACTAAATAAAAAAAATATGTTAAAAAAATAAATATTAAAAAAGTTCCAGTAGTTTGTCTGACCAATAGCGGATCCTGGCTTTTGTGAAACAGCGCCATCGTTCGACACTGTCGAGGATTTTCACATTAGTTTTTTTTTTAATGTATAATGTTTCTTTTTCGTGCTTTTTTATCTGAAAATGTTTTACTGTAGGCCTAATGCAGCATATATTAACTCTTATTGTAAAATATGTTATATTTTATTACATGATATGTATATATGTTATTTTAAAGTCACATATACTAAATTTACCCAGTTCTATTATTTTGTTACAGGAGGTCTCTGCTTGACTTTTTCTGTGTAAAAAAAAAAAAAAAGTCAGATCAGGTCTAATTTAAGGCTGAAGAGGAGAACTGCTTGCTTCACAGCTCATTATTACTTTTGGTACGCGCTAGGCCTGCCTCAAACTCGTACCGTGAGTAATAATGCACTGTGGCAAGCAATGCGCTACCAGCACTACTGAGACTCCCTACAGTTTGCAGTCCATGAAGACAAACAAGGCTATTGGATAAGAGTGTTGTGCACACCTGTGTGTTGAAATGAACAGGTACGTATAACTGACTGGTTTATGGGGATGAATGCTGAAAGGACCACGTCACTGTTTTTCTACTATGTTTTGGGAGGAGGTGAAGACTGACTTTGTTAGTTGTTAACTTTGGAAATGACGTTTGGTCCAATAATCTTTGGATGATGGGTTTTTTAATTACAAGAAAGGGAGATATGAAGTCATTGTAATGTGGGGTTAGTGTTAATGAGTTAGTCCTGGTGATTGGGGGGTTATGGGTGGTGTTTTTAAGTCAGGCAGTGTTGTTTCTTTTCTCTTAAAAAAAATTGCAAATGAAATTGTTAAAGTGTGTGTGTGTGTTTTGTGTATGTTTATGTATGTAAATAAATCTACCAGTTGGGATTGTGTTTGGTTTTAATTTTCATTGCTGTTATGCAAAAACTTTGTATCTCCAAAAAGATACAAAAGCATTTCTGTTGGTCCAATAGTTGTGTATTTTGTGGTACAGTGTAAACTACACTATTCTAATGATCTCAAAAAGGAGCTTTTGGCACGACAAAATCAGTACACTGATTTTGATCAGAGAATTGTAACGTTTCTACATTCCTAGTGCAGGTATGTCATTTATTAGACTGTTATTTTACTCAGCACAGTAGAATTGCTATTGTCTAGTGATGGAACTGGAGGATTCCCCTGTCCTACAGCCCTTTTTGACTGTGAAATAAATCTTAAAGGATTTCATCAATTTCTCATAATGTCCAAAATTCCGTAGTTACTCAATGTAGTCAGAGGTGAAAGGGTAGAAACCTACTTACATTTTTTTAGGATTTCTTTACAGTGGTGGTGATTGAACCCAGGGTTTGTGAGATCTACAGTGTGAAAACGGCAGTTTTATTTATGGTTCAAACCCACCAGTGGACCTACACACGTCTGAGTTGATAATGGTGAAAATATATATATATATATATATATATATATATATATATATATATATATATATATATATATATTATGATTTAAAAATGGTGAATCTGGAAAAACTGCACTTTTCCACTGTATTTTTAAGACATTTTTTACCCAAAACCAAAAATTTATCAAAACTTTCGTAAAATGAGGTCTCAGGTATCCAGTCTAACCCGTGTCACTGACAGTAAATATGTATTTGGGTTGTTTCCCCTGCTTTAACTCAGTTTAACTCAGTTAGTGTTTGTTATTGAGCTGATTGGTTGGCCCTGGTGTGCTGGGAGAAGGGCAAGCTCTAAAATGTGCTGGACAGTGGGCCTCCAGAACCGGGGGTGGGGACCTCAGCTATGAAGAACCTCAACAGTAGTAAGTTCTTCACTGAACTGCAGTAGAGGTGCATCCACATCTAGTACGAGCCTGCACCCAGCAGCCACCAGCACTGAAGCTTGTTAGGTGCTCCTCTTCTCCAGGTGGGTCCAGGTGTAAGCAACAGCAGATCAGTCCAGCTGAGCAGAACCTGAAAACCCTTCATATCCTACCTCACATGCAACACCTGAACGGACTCAGTAACGTGTGAAAAGGCTCAGCTGTAAGCCTGAATCCCCTCCTCGTGCTGTAGCTCCAGGCCTCTTCTGCTCGGGCTGGACAGCGAGCGGGGTTCACAGGGGTGAACGGGAGTGACGTCACCTGGTTACTGTGTTGGTGGCAACCAGCTGAGCGCGTCACGGACCGGTACTGCAGCCTCAGTCCTCAGACTAGTCTCCAAAACTGTCCTCAATTTGGAGACTAAACCCGCGTGGTGTCGGAAATGGAGGGGGCGAGAACGGACCCGCTTGATCAGAACTCCTCCGTCAGGACGAGCGACGTTTACAGGGTGAAGCAAAATCTCCCAAACCGCTTCAACCACCCGGACTGCTTCAGAGGCTACAGGTGAGCTCTCTCCACAGCCTGGGTTAGCTGAGGCCATCCACCCCCCTCTGTAGTGCAGGAATACACTGGAGGTTAGTCTAGTAGAAGTCCTTACTGGAGGGTACATTAGAGATTAGTCTAGTTCAGGTCTCTAGAGGAGGGTTATACTGGAGATTAGTCTAGTTCTGGTCTCTAGAGGAGGGTTTTACTGGGGATTAGTCTAGTTCTGGTATCTAGAGGAGGGTTATACTGGAGATTAGTCTAGTTCTGGTCTCTAGAGGAGGGTTATACTGGAGATTAGTCTAGTTCTGGTCTCTAGAGGAGGGTTATACTGGAGATTAGTCTAGTTCAGGTCTCTAGAGGAGGGTTTTACTGGGGATTAGTCTAGTTCAGGTCTCTAGAGGGGGGTATACTGGGGATTAGTCTAGTTCTGGTCTCTAGAGGAGGGTTTTACTGGAGATTAGTCTAGTTCTGGTCTCTAGAGGAGGGTTTTACTGGAGATTAGTCTAGTTCAGGTCTCTAGAGGGGGGGGGTATACCGGGGATTAGTCTAGTTCAGGTCTCTAGAGGAGGGTTATACTGGAGATTAGTCTAGTTCAGGTCTTTAGAGGATGGTTATACTGGAGATTAGTCTAGTTCAGGTCTCTAGAGGAGGGTTATACTGGAGATTAGTCTAGTTCTGGTCTCTAGAGGAGGGTTTTACTGGGGATTAGTCTAGTTCTGGTATCTAGAGGAGGGTTATACTGGAGATTAGTCTAGTTCTGGTCTCTAGAGGAGGGTTATACTGGAGATTAGTCTAGTTCAGGTCTCTAGAGGAGGGTTTTACTGGGGATTAGTCTAGTTCAGGTCTCTAGAGGAGGGTTTTACTGGGGATTAGTCTAGTTCTGGTATCTAGAGGAGGGGTATACTGGGGATTAGTCTAGTTCTGGTCTCTAGAGGAGGGTTTTACTGGAGATTAGTCTAGTTCAGGTCTCTAGAGGGGGGTATACTGGGGATTAGTCTAGTTCTGGTCTCTAGAGGAGGGTTTTACTGGAGATTAGTCTAGTTCTGGTCTCTAGAGGAGGGTTTTACTGGAGATTAGTCTAGTTCAGGTCTCTAGAGGGGGGGGGTATACCGGGGATTAGTCTAGTTCTGGTCTCTAGAGGAGGGGTATACTGGGGATTAGTCTAGTTCTGGTCTCTAGAGGAGGGGTATACCGGGGATTAGTCTAGTTCTGGTCTCTAGAGGAGGGTTATACTGGAGATTAGTCTAGTTCAGGTCTCTAGAGGGGGGTTATACTGGAGATTAGTCTAGTTCAGGTCTCTAGAGGAGGGGTATACCGGGGATTAGTCTAGTTCTGGTCTCTAGAGGAGGGGTATACTGGGGATTAGTCTAGTTCTGGTCTCTAGAGGAGGGGTATACCGGGGATTAGTCTAGTTCTGGTCTCTAGAGGAGGGTTATACTGGAGATTAGTCTAGTTCTGGTCTCTAGAGGAGGGTTATACTGGGGATTAGTCTAGTTCTGGTCTCTAGAGGAGGGTTTTACTGGAGATTAGTCTAGTTCTGGTCTCTAGAGGAGGGTTTTACTGGAGATTAGTCTAGTTCAGGTCTCTAGAGGGGGGGTATACTGGGGATTAGTCTAGTTCTGGTCTCTAGAGGAGGGTTTTACTGGAGATTAGTCTAGTTCTGGTCTCTAGAGGGGGGGTATACTGGGGATTAGTCTAGTTCTGGTCTCTAGAGGAGGGTTTTACTGGAGATTAGTCTAGTTCTGGTCTCTAGATGGGGGGTATACTGGGGATTAGTCTAGTTCTGGTCTCTAGAGGAGGGTTTTACTGGAGATTAGTCTAGTTCTGGTCTCTAGAGGGGGGGGTATACCGGGGATTAGTCTAGTTCTGGTATCTAGAGGAGGGTTATACTGGAGATTAGTCTAGTTCAGGTCTCTAGAGGAGGGTTATACTGGAGATTAGTCTAGTTCAGGTCTCTAGAGGAGGGTTATACTGGAGATTAGTCTAGTTCTGGTATCTAGAGGAGGGTTATACTGGAGATTAGTCTAGTTCTGGTCTCTAGAGGAGGGTTATACTGGAGATTAGACTAGTTTCAGGTATCTAGTACAGGATAGACTAGTTCTGGTCTCTAGAGGAGGGTCATACTGGAGATTAGTCTAGTTCAGGTATCTAGTACAGGGTAGACTAGTTCTGGTCTCTAGAGGAGGGTTATACTGGAGATTAGTCTAGTTCAGGTCTCTAGAGGAGGGTTATACTGGAGATTAGTCTAGTTCTGGTCTCTAGAGGAGGGTTATACTGGAGATTAGTCTAGTTCAGGTCTTTAGAGGATGGTTATACTGGAGATTAGTCTAGTTCTGGTCTCTAGAGGAGGGTTATACTGGAGATTAGTCTAGTTCAGGTGTCTAGAGGAGGGTTATACTGGGGATTAGTCTAGTTCTGGTCTCTAGAGGAGGGTTATACTGGAGATTAGTCTAGTTCAGGTCTCTAGAGGAGGGTTATACTGGAGATTAGTCTAGTTCTGGTCTCTAGAGGAGGGTTATACTGGAGATTAGTCTAGTTCAGGTGTCTAGAGGAGGGTTATACTGGGGATTAGTCTAGTTCTGGTCTCTAGAGGAGGGTTTTACTGGAGATTAGTCTAGTTCTGGTCTCTAGAGGAGGGTTATACTGGAGATTAGTCTAGTTCTGGTCTCTAGAGGGGGGTATACTGGGGATTAGTCTAGTTCTGGTCTCTAGAGGAGGGTTTTACTGGAGATTAGTCTAGTTCTGGTCTCTAGAGGAGGGGTATACCAGGGATTAGTCTAGTTCTGGTATCTAGAGGAGGGTTATACTGGAGATTAGTCTAGTTCAGGTCTCTAGAGGAGGGTTATACTGGAGATTAGTCTAGTTCAGGTCTCTAGAGGAGGGTTATACTGGAGATTAGTCTAGTTCTGGTCTCTAGAGGAGGGTTATACTGGAGATTAGTCTAGTTCTGGTCTCTAGAGGAGGGTTATACTGGAGATTAGACTAGTTTCAGGTATCTAGTACAGGATAGACTAGTTCTGGTCTCTAGAGGAGGGTCATACTGGAGATTAGTCTAGTTCAGGTATCTAGTACAGGGTAGACTAGTTCTGGTCTCTAGAGGAGGGTTATACTGGAGATTAGTCTGATTCAGGTATCTAGAGGAGGGTTATACTGGAGATTAGTCTGATTCAGGTATCTAGAGGAGTGTTATACTGGAGATTAGTCTAGTTCAGGTCTCTAGAGGAGGGTTATACTGGAGATTAGTCTAGTTCTGGTCTCTAGAGGAGGGTTACACTGGAGATTAGTCTAGTTCAGGTGTCTAGTACAGGGTTACACTGAAAACTAGACTAGTTCTGGTCTCTAGAGGAGGGTTATACTGGAAATTAGTCTAGTTCTGGTATCTAGAGGAGGGTTATACTGGAGATTAGTCTAGTTCTGGTATCTAGAGGAGGGTTATACTGGAGATTAGTCTAGTTCAGGTCTCTAGAGGAGGGTTATACTGGAAATTAGTCTAGTTCTGGTATCTAGAGGAGGGTTATACTGGAGATTAGTCTAGTTCTGGTATCTAGAGGAGGGTTATACTGGAGATTAGTCTAGTTCAGGTGTCTAGAGGAGGGTTATACTGGAGATTAGTCTAGTTCAGGTGTCTAGAGGAGGGTTATACTGGGGATTAGTCTAGTTCAGGTGTCTAGAGGAGGGTTATACTGGAGATTAGTCTAGTTCTGGTATCTAGAGGAGGGTTATACTGGAGATTAGTCTAGTTCTGGTATCTAGAGGAGGGTTATACTGGAGATTAGTCTAGTTCTGGTATCTAGAGGAGGGTTATAGTGGAGATTAGTCTAGTTCAGGTGTCTAGAGGAGGGTTATACTGGAGATTAGTCTAGTTCTGGTATCTAGAGGAGGGTTATACTGGAGATTAGTCTAGTTCTGGTATCTAGGGCAAAGCTGCACTGAGGTTTCACCGTGGTCTCCCTCACTGGAGCCCTTTTGTAATGATGCCTCTTCCTCACTACAGTAAGAAGACGGTCCACCCCCTGTACCAAACAACCAACCAGACTTATGGAAGTAAGAAGCCAACCGTTCATGAAATGCCAGTAAGTCTCCCTGACCGTCCAGCGTCTCTCTCAGCCTGAATAAATAATCAGTGAGTTTTAACTCTTAATATGACCCTCTTAGACAACCTTCCATGGAAGCTGCCGGAGGTTTTCTGAGCACACCCTGAAGAGCGGGATGTACAGAGACCATGGCTTCAACACATCACTGGAAAAGAGTCTGATCACAGGTCCGAGCACCATCGCAGTTCTCCACGACAGAATTACCCTTCACCAGTCAATCCGCAACGAAGCCAATAAGCAGACTGTGTCCGAAACGTGAAAGAGCTGCTGTCACACTAGCATCACTCAGTGCTGTTTGAATAGACTCGAAATAAAAGGGAAACGCATGCAGGTAATGGTGTTAACATGGACAGTAAGGCTGCTGCTCTCATCCACAGAATATGCACTTCATCAGCTGCTAAATGCCTCAGGAACAGCCTGTGTTTCTAATGACTCATCTTAGAATAAATAGTCTCCAAATCTTAAATCCCTATAAAACAGTTTTTCATTACATTTTCATTTTACACTTACGGCTTTTGGCTGATTTTATTTTCTATTTAGGACATTTCAGCCATGTTACACAGGCAGTGAATGTACTGTTAGGAATCTTGCCCCTCTTGTGGTGAGCTTGTCTTGCCAGGGAAGCGGAACCCTAGTCTGCTACAGGAATGGTGGTGATGTTCCTCACTTTGCTACACCAACCACAAAGTTTACCATCAAAGTTACAGTATCCCCAGTCCCCACTACAGTCCATAAGCCAAGAGGTTTGGATGTCAGACAAAAGTGTGTAATAAAACAGTGCAGCACTGATCTGAAGGCTGAAGTTCGTACCTTTTCCTTCTTGTTAAACAGTGTTGTACAGTAAAACCACAAAACCAAGCCTTTGAGCTTACTGAGCTAACTCAGCGTGCTCTGAGAGGACCTGCTTTAGACCTGCTAACTGATGATGTGTAATTTTTAGCATCATTAGCATCGTAGCTCCACTGCAAAATAAAAAAGCAAACCTGAGAAACGTTTTGACTGAACATTCATTTGTCTCAAAACAAATCTGGTAAATATTTGAACATTTAATGATCTTTAACATAGTCAATGAATAGAAATGGATATTTATTAAATACATTTTACAATACATAGACCTCTGCTTAAAGCAAAATATAAAGCAAACAATCCAACTGCGGAGTTACTGAGTATCTGTACCCATGAAACCTGTTTACTAGATTTACTCATGACATATTAAAACTAATCTGTGATATATTTCCCCACGCGAACTAATAGTAATAAAAAATAATAGCAATAATAGTAATAAAAAAATAATAAAAAAATATATTTATTATATATTTTTATTTATATATGTATATAAATATAATTTAGGGGGAAAAAAGGAAGAAGAAGAAGTCTCCCAATATGACTCCCCCTCTACCGTCAGTCTGGTGGTCGCCTGCAGGGGACAATAAAGATCCAGATTCAGAAGTTTGTGCACAGTCAATCACCCACCTCCCACACAACCCCGCACCCCCCACACCCACCTTTGAATAAAATAATAAAGAAACACACTATTTATATTAAAACCTTTTTACAGTCATTTAAATAAATCAAAAAGTTAAAGTTAAAAGTCAAATAAAATGACACCAACAGATTTTACAATTATTAAAAACTTCAAAAGACCCTCAGCTTTGTCCAGCTCTCACCCAGCATGCAAACTCTAAATAAACCGAGCGCAAACAGCCAATAAAGTCCAATGGTTGCCTGTAAAATCAAGCACATTCAAAGCAAGAGCTGATGGTGTCGCACCGTAACGCTCATGAACCACCTAAGCAAACCGCCAGTGCTCCACCCAACCAGCCAGACTTATCGAGGAGTTTTAGTACCAATGTAGCCTCTACTAAAGCTCAATACAGTCAAACTAGAGGTGTAGATACATGAATCAAACCTTTAATAAACCACCTGCAGCTGCTTAGAGAGAAAGAGAGAGAGACGGAAGGGACAGCACAGCTACAGCAAGCCAGGCGATGCACTGCTTCTCACTACGATCATATTTAAAATAAATGTATTTTAAAATATATTTGGTATAAAGGCAGGTAATATATTACAGAATACATTCCATGGTGTGAAATATATTTTGGAATGAAATAACCTCATATACAAACACATTTTTGGGGGTTTAGAACAACCTCTTGATTTGATCAGTTTAAAGGTTCTTCACACTTTTTAGGAGCGTGGTTCTTTCTTTAAACAAAAGTTCTTCTTCTGTGGCATCCCTCAAAAAACCTTTAGAAGCACATTCATTTTAAGAGTGTATTTATGGGCCAAAGGTTGATGATGATTCTGAACCATATTGGAGTCACAGTCCAGACCTCCTGTTCTGCTGCACCTCACAGAAGCTCCACTGGATTGAGATCAGATGACGGTCATGTTTAGGATGGTGTGGGTGGATGTGTAGAAGAGGTAGAACACAGACAGCAGTGTGACACGTGTACTGTAGTGACGGTGCAGCACTCCAGTGATGCTCAACTGGTACAAAGGATCTAATGTAAAGTCTGTCAATACTTCTTAATCCATTACTGTTTCACACACACACACAAAACTGCAGCATAAGTTATGCAGTACAGTGCAAATCAGGAGTCATCAAATCAAGCTATGTCTGCTGAGTACTAATGCATCCAGGTTTGGTCATAATGGGCCGTCTGTAGCCTCGTCTAACTGGTCGTATTTAGAAAATTTGAACTCCTCCATGGTCTTCTGCTGCTTCAGCACATTCTCTTGGCGGTATTACATGTTCAGAAACCTCCCGTTAGCTTGTATGTTAGATTGAAAGAGTCTGGCCAGTCTCCCCTGACCCCAGTAAGACCTGCCACACACTGGATGTTGTTTGTTTATTTTTGTTTATTGCAACATTCCTGAAGTCCCAGAGGGACAGCTGTTTCTCAGCTGGAACCATTTCTGGCAAAAATCCCACCATGGTCAAAGTCACTTTGATTGTATTCTGCCTATTCTCCTCTCGGCCTAACAACACCTAAACCCTGACCATGTGTATGTGCTTTATGTATTAAGTTACAGCCATGTGGTGCACTTGAAGGAGAAGGAGGGCCCAATGAGGGGGGTCACTGAATGCGTATGAGTGGTTTTATGTACCTGAGCAGAAATATTTCAACCAGTCTAATGGCCTAACAGCAGAGGAACAGTCATACAGCCTACGGAAAGAAAACTGAAAAATAAATAAAGGTGCCTCAAATGGTTCTGTAAGTGATGCCACAGAGGAACCAATTTTGGTTCCAGAAAGAACCACGTTAGAGAGAGAGGTGAAAGTGTGAAGACCCTTTACATGAAGTAGACCTTTCAATGGTTCTTCACACTCACACATCTCTATGATGTAGTTCTTTGGCATCACTCAAACACCATTTAGCACCTTTATTTTTAGGATTGTATATTCTATAAAGAATTGTAAAGATCTCAAGTGTAGTAAAACCATCTGCCAAACCTGTGGTATCCTAAGTATGCATGTATTGTCTGCCTTTTTTGCCCATTTTTAATGATAATAGTGTCCCACCATGTCAGAAACCACATAAACAAGCCTCCTCCTCCTCTCGAGTCTAGGTGAGGTAAGTGGGTCATGAGGTGAGCCTGCATTTTGTGCAATTCCAGTGGGTGGGTATAAGCTTCTATTACTTTAGTAGGACACCAAACACATCTTGGCTGTGTTGGATCTACACTATATGGACAAAAGTTTTGGGACACCTGCTCGTTTATTGTTTCTTCCTAAATCAAGGGTATTAAAAAAGCTGATTTTGTTGTACACTGCACAACATTAGTGAGGTCAGGATGTTGGATGATCACCACCCCACCCAATTCCCAACTCATTCCAAAAGAATTGGACGGAGGACAATCCATCATTCCAGAGAACACAGCTCCACAGCTCAGTGCTGGAGGCCTTTATACCCCTCACCAGCTCACGCCTGGCATTAGTTTCATGTTTATCTGTTTCAGGGAGTCACATTCCATTGGCAGTAACTACAGGCACTGGACAATCGGTGCGTGTGTGTGTGTGTGTGTGTGTGTGGACATTTGCACATCTATGTCAGATAAAGAAGCTTGAAATGCATTGATTTGAAGGGGTGTCCACAAACATTTGGACATAGTGTAAATGTGAGGAGAGGGAATATGCACGGTAAGCTTGATGAAGCAGGCATATTCAGCAGCAGTATTTCAGTATAGTTCTTTTTATTTGGTGTTGTAGTGTGAAATTCAACAGTAGCGGACTTCAGCAGATACATCAAATTCTGTGCACTCATTCATCGTATGATATCTACACAAACTGGAAGCCGTCAAAAACATTATTCATGAGTTATAAAAGCACTTCTTAACCAATACGTGGAGGTACAGCAGACCAACATATAACAAAGCCGAGTACAAACAAAACCAAACTCTGTGGGTAAAGATGGTACAAATATAGCTGTGACAACAAGTTAGAACAAATTACAACCATATTTCTCTCTCTCTTCCTCTATCTCACTCTCTCTCTCTCACACATACACACACACACATCTCCAAACTTCAGCCAGGTGGTGGGGAAACAGCACTCTGCACAGTCTCTGTCACTCCTGGCTGTTGCGAACAGTGAAGACGAGGGTGGCAGGTGAACAGTTTTACAGTATTAAGGGTTTTGGTGTTGTCTTTTTTTTTCCCTGTTTGTCCTTGAAGCTTGTGAGCAGCAGAATTTTATTGTCCAGAGGGATGGATTGTCAAGTCCACCAAACCTCCGTCTTAGTCAGAAAGTAAAAGGCACTTCAAAACATCGTAACAAAATCCAGTGTATCGTATTCTATAACCATACACTCTCACGATCAGAAATGATGAAAGGCTGAGAAAGTTCACGCAGCGAAGTGTGGCCTTTTCAGACTGGTCTCGGAGGCGTTTTGCTTCGTCTGGCTCACATGGGCAAAGGAACGGTAAGAACAACCAAAAAAAAAAAAAAAAGCTGGTCTGTAGCACACGGCAGGCTTAAGGTCGTTATAGAGCAATGACAGACTCGTTTTCAGTTGCTCTGCAAACTGAAATTAGTTGCATAGGCAAGAAAAAAGTGGCTCCTTCCTTCCAGACGAAGGAAAAAAATAACTGGCATTTATATTTATACATTTTAAATAAAGATGAGGGAAAAAATAGACCTTGTCCCGCTTCTCTGAGGTGAAAAAGGAAAGAGAAACAGAAGAAAAACAACAACAGTGTGAGGAAAGTAAAAGCAGAAAGGCTTCCGTGTCAGCAGCAGTTTGGTGCAGGCCAGAGCCTGGTGGAATGGTGGAGAAATGTGGGGAGCTGAAGCAGAGAGCAGCTCTACAGCTCTGTGTCCTGATATTTGTGCGCATCGGGGTAGTAGCCAAGCTTGGTCTGGTCAGCCGTACGCCGCCTGTACTCCTCCTCACCCCCCTCCTCTTTGCCAGGGCAGGGCGGACAGTTCTCAAAGTACGGCGGTCTGGAGGGAGGAGTCTGTGGCTCCGGCCGTGAGCTGGATCTGTGAAACAGAGTTTCATAAGTTTAACTTGCTCCCAAGAAGAGATAGCCAATGAGAAACTCTTGACATGTGCATAAGGGTACTGGCCACTAGGGGGCCCTTATGCTGAACAGAGTTAGAGTTGTCAGATTTGTAGAAACATCCATAGCAGGTGTTTCTGATAAAATGGCCAAGGGGTGTAGTAAGATAGTAAGATAGGTGTAGTAAGTAAACGCAGAGTAGGCCTACATTAAGTCGCACAGTATGCATTTCTGTAGGTCACATACAGCCCACACATCTAAAAAGACCAAATTCTGTGTTATGAGTGTAGATATGAATTTGGAACCAGATAATAGGTCTTGATTTAGGGTCTAACTGTTCTTAATGGGAGCCAAATGGACTGATGGAAATGTATTTATGTCAGCCAGATATCCAATAATACCATAATCATTGATAAATGTACTAAATACTCAAACTAAAATGGGCCAAAGATTTCTCAATATGGCCACTTCAGGACAGATCATCAGTTTGGGGCTGAGTTTATAAGGCACAAACCAATAAGGACTTTTATAAGGCTTATTATACACTGAGGTGTATTATTCAGTAACTACAGGGACAGTACAAACTGTGGGGCTATTCTATGGTTTGTAATTTGTAGTTTGTAATAACACTTTTGGGCCGTAGGCTTTTTAATGGGTTAAAGGGCCAATGCCACAAAAATTCACCGTTCTCTCTTTCCAGTCCCCACCGTCCATATATGGAAACTAAGCTGCAAAGCAGCCCATCTTGAATTTTGAGAGATCACAAAAACCAACACATTTATCTCATCCATTCAGCCCACAACAGTTTACTGCCAGAGTTGTAAGGAGTGCTTTACCATGGACTGCTTTTATGGATGAGGCACAATACGAGTCAGAACAGAGCTCATTTACATGTAGTACATTTACATTGATTGCATTTAGCTGACGCTCTTATTATTCTTAGAGCAACTTGCAAGATCACTCATATTATAGAGGTGGGCCCATGTAGTGTTATAAGTCCTGTCCATGGACTCACAGACCTCAGTCTTCCGCATGGTGTACCTCACAGTGGTGTGATCAGTTTCACCACACCAACTACAGACTGTGCAAAAGCATTAAGTATGTGTGAGAATTAGAGTTAAAAAGCTAATATTAATCATATTAATACAATAATATTAATACAAAAATGTTGTGGTTTTACATCACTTTGCTCAATAAAACACCTTCAAAGCTCTCCTCCCGGAGTCTAGTATTATTTATAGTCATCTTCCAACACTCTGTTTGGTAAATAAGTGTTTAAATGCGTTCAGGAGAAATCTGGAACCTAGCTCTGTTCTTCAGATTAGCTCACAAGATCTCGGCCACTTTCACAAGTTCTTGTTCCTTTTTACTGTATTTATGTTTACCTGCATCTGTTCTAATGGGATCAGGAGATTTTATAAGCAAAAGTGTTTTGCTGAGATTTTTTTTTGCTGAGATGGTTTTAAGTATTATGCTTAAGTGTCTAAAACTAATCTAAACAGTGCTGCATATCTTACAGTCACAGTAACACTGTTTAATTCTTGGGGATGAAGAGAGGTTGGAAAATGTTCATGTAAAGATTGCTGTAGTGCACAAACCCAGTTTTAAAGAAAACAAATACAGAAAAAAAAGTAAGATTTGGGCCCTTTAATGCAAGACTGCCTTCTATACTCACCACATGGATGGAGGGTGTGTGTGTGCGTGTTAAGCTAGGGGGGTTTATACCTAGGGGTTGATTAATACATCCCTGCCTTGCTAGTTCAATTAAGGACACTGGATCATGGTTCGAGGCAAATATGGACAGACTTGTCACAAGCCAGAAGCAGGTGTCTTTTTTTAGGTCATGGAAACATTTCTTATCCCGAGGGGCAAACTAGCATCTTACCCAATAGGCTGTGGTCTGCTGTGGTCCAGTTTCTGGGCTTTTATGGGGACAGCATAGATGTCTGGGTGCTTCTGTGCAATCTCCAACTAAACAGAACATCAGACAGATGATTATCATGTTTTAGATGTTTAACACCACTGGAAGCAAATCTGCGCGCGCGCGCGCGCTCACTCACTCACTCACTCACTCACTCTCACTCACTCTCACTCACTCTCACTCACTCTCACTCACTCTCACTCACTCACTCTCACTCACTCACTCACACTCACTCACTCTCACTCACACTCACTCACTCTCACTCACTCACTCACTCTCACTCTCACTCTCACTCACACTCTCACACTCTCACACTCTCACACTCTCACACACTCTCACACTCTCACACTCTCACACTCTCACACTCACACACTCTCACACTCTCACACTCACACACACTCACACACTCACACACTCACACACTCACACACTCACACACTCACACACACTCACACACACTCACACACACTCACACACACTCTCTCATTACCCTGGCATTCTGGGCCTCCTGTAGCTCCAGAACCCTCTGTGCTCGGGCAAAGTGGTCCATCTTTTCAAAGGCTTTCACTTTGCCCAGGAAGGACCTCTGGGACGGGTCCTCAGGGCTCACGTCCGGGGGCTCATGGTCCCTGAGGGGTGGGCTTTCTGCCAGACCTCTGGAAACGCGGGACATGGAGGAGGGCTTGAGAGATACGGGGGGTGGTGGGGGTTTGGTGGGCGAGTCGTGGACACGGAGGGGTTCGTGACTGACCGGGCTGCTCACCAGATTGCTGGCTGGGATGATTGCAGGGTTGCTGGCTGGGTTGACTGCAGGGTTGCTGGCTGGGATGGTTACAGGGTTGTTGGGGGGGTGGTTGGAATGACGGTCGTAGACTCGAGGTGGGTCGAAGTGCCCACGCGATGCCTCGCTTTGGGCTAGCAGCTTCACCTGAGAGACAAGTTAGTCTGTGCATTAGAGCCAGTGGATCTGCGAGTGGGGTGATCACTCAAAAGACTTACAGTAAGGGCGGCGGAACCTGCACCCCTGGTACTCAAGCTATTCTAAAGGCATTCTAAAGTCTGTGTGGTGGTCCACCTGGTACCGTAGATGTTCTTGGCTAAAATCACCCACATGGTTGTTTACATTGCTTACATGAATGGCAAAGATGAGATGAACAGACTGATTATTATTAAAAATTGCAGATATTCATAAAATGCTAGATAGCGTATATTAGGTAATATCCATTCGGAACATTTGGGCAAAACACAGTTGAGACAACATTGTTATCTATGGAGACTATGAAGCTCCAGAGCTAATTTACTACACAGGGAACCTTCTGGTCAAAGAACAGTTGGGGCAAAGTCAGCTAAACAGGTAGCGATCCTATTCAGCATGTTGTTTGTTCCGAGACCTCCCTCTGACTATAGCTGCTCCACACTGCGGTGCTAAAACACTGTAGCACAGATTACCAGCCTACAGACTGATTCCCTGGGAAATATATATATATAAAAAATAATGTCCAATAAACAACATTACAAATGTAGTGAAACAGGTAGACTATAATCAGCTGCATGAAGAACCAGCTGAATCAGTTTCCCAGTGGATCAGCCAGAGTGCTTCTACTGGACCGTCTGGGCTTAAAGGCTGCTACAGCATCACAGGACTGCAGGTGGCATTAGAGTACCAGAGTGATCCACTGAGTTGCTGCGGTGGGAAAAAGGCCAGATCAGACCATTCTTCTGAGACCAGCATGCATGAGTGAAGAGAACCAGGACATGTCAGTCACATATTTCTACATACATATAATACATTATATGGACAAAAGTATTAGGACACCTGCCTGTTCATAGTTTCTTCTGAAATTAAACTGTAATACTGTCTCTACTGTCCACAGAAGGCGTTCTACTAGGTTTTGGAGCACTACTGTGAAAATCTGATTGCACTCCCTTTACACTTAGTAAACATTTAGTGAAATTTAATGTCATAGACGTGACATAGATGTTAAAATAAACACACTTAGCTTGTCTAGTCCCTGCAGAAAATAATTGGGGACGAGGTGGGGTGGTGATCATTCAACAACCTGCTCTTACTAACACTTTTGTGGCTCAATAAATTCTCACAGCAATGCTCCAGAATCTAGTACAAAGCCTTCCTTGGACAGCAGAGACAGTTACTTAAAACAAAGCAGGATAAACTCTTTTTAAAACCATTTTGGATTTTGGAAAAAAAACTATGAATGAGCAGGTGTCCCAATACTTCTGTCCTTATAGTGTAGTTATTTGACTCATAACAATTCTGAAACCCTACCCACTGTATACAGAACAATCTTCAAAGAACCACGTTGTTGCTGTCAGACAAAAACCTTGTATCTCTAAAATAGAAACAATACAGGAAAAGGAAAAAACCTTCCTAACGTTTAATAGATTTTATTCCAAGCCATTTTGGAGCATTACACTGGAAGATGATGCTAACTCTACAAATGTTTAATACTCAGTATGTGTGTACTGGAGGACAGCTGAACAATCAGTAAACAAAGAAGCCCAGAATCAATCACAGCATCATTAGGAGCAGCATGCAGCACCTGAACCAGGCCAGAGCTGGACACGGGGCTCACCTTGGAGGGGTCGGGGAGGAAGGTGGTCAAGGCGCGGGATTGGAAGCGAATCTCTGGGCTGGACTTCCTGAGGATCTGCGGAGCAGGCAGGGGTCAGAGGGCACACGACCAGAAAAACACACAGCTACTCAACAAGGGGTCTGGATGAAGCGGACATGGTGACACAACTGCAGGCGTTCATTAGCTACCCAGGCTTTAAAAACACACACACACACACACACACACACACAA
This sequence comes from Salminus brasiliensis, assembly GCF_030463535.1. NCBI lineage: Eukaryota > Metazoa > Chordata > Actinopteri > Characiformes > Bryconidae > Salminus > Salminus brasiliensis. The sequence continues at coordinate 8,087,601 of NC_132883.1, forward strand.
ACACACAGCATACAGACACACAACACACTATACAGGTGGATACTGCTAAGGAGGCTGTTAGAAGGTTGGGAAAATCCACCTTTTCCTTTAAAATATTGAAATATTATTAAAATGCAAGGATGTAAAAAAAAGCCAATCAGAAAGGGTTTGATGTGAAATATGATGTTCAGATGTACTTACTGAATCTGAACTGGTGACAGAAACAGGGAAAAGGGTTTAATGCCTCCCAGAGAGCTTTTGTACAAATATGTAAAACTATTTGTAGAATTTACTATTATTTAATCACTAACAGCATTACAATATGAAGCAATATGCAAATCACAACTCAAAAGACCTAAGAAAACACTGATATGTAGGTTCACTATTCATTTAGGTTAATAAATTGACTACATTTGCATTAAACACAATAGGGTATCTAGTTCCCCATCAAACCACTATAAATGACTTTGTTTACACCCCAGTAGCTGAATTACACAGACGATTCCCCTTTAAAAAGGCATGATTATGCATTACTTGTCACAGTCAGAAGTGCTGTAATTGCAAGCACTGAACAGCAGGGAGCAGACAAGACTGCACTGACAAATATCCATAGGGTCTGTGATAAATTAAATAAAAGGGTCGTGTGTGTGTGTTTCAGTGTTTCGCCTCATGCCACTTTTCTCATTATCATAATGCTGAGCATCATCCGCAAAATGTCTTTTCTCATGTATGAAGTGAAACTGATACAGTGGTGATGGAGGTCTGCATGTGTGTGTGTGGTCTCTCATGCTTGTGCACGCCTTTGGTGGGTGTGTGTATCTCTGTAGCCTTGACCTCCTCTGTCTTTCCTTAGAGGCCAAGCTGACATGCTGCTGACCAAGGAAACCATGAGAAACAACAGCGTGTTAGTTTTGTGTGCGTGTGTTTGTGTGTGTGAGAGAGTGTACAAAAGAGCCTCACACCTACCTACGGTACCTTTACTGAGGTAGCGGTCAAAATTGTGTCCAAAAATGTACCACCATTTGATAATTCTGTAGTTTTAGTAACAAAATACATTCAAAAGCTGTGAAGGAGGGCATTTTAACATGATACCGCCTGAGAGTTTTTTTTATTGTTGAATAGTATTATAATCAACAATAATCAATTATAATATTCCAAAATCCCTCTATTATTTGCTTGGTGAAACGTTTAGACAGTAACCTTTCTCCCCATATAGACTGTCTATGTTAAAGTGTTAGATGCCAAGATAGGTGTGGGTTTAGGTCAAATCAAAATGCATTTGATTAAAATTTTGTTGAATTTAAGTAAAAAGTAAATGAACTACCTAAAAACATCAAGTGACCTAACCAAATGCCCTTGTGGGGCCTGTATGGTTAGCTCAACTGGAAACTATGGTGTGGTCTGCTGCAGGTTTTGAAGCTATGTGCTCCTGGTGCCATGTGTGGGGTTGTGTGATTGGTTCTTTTTGTCACATGACTGCTTCGACCTGTCGCCTACATGGCTACAAACCTTCTCCTCCTGTGAGAATGGCTCCTTGTTTGCAGGTGTTTGTATCCAAAGAAAAAATGGAAAAGCAATAAACGGACTAGGTTCCAGCATCTAGCAATTAACCTATGGCCTTGCTAGACAAATGCACTTAGAAAAGTGACATTTGAAATTGTGCAATCGATCCACGGTTCAAAAGGAATTCTTCTGTGTGAAAGCAAGCCAGTGAAAATGAGCCCAGAACCGGTCCTGGGTGCGGACTTTTGTATTCTAGATAAGTGTGAGGTGTAAATCTGTAACCAAACCTATGTTCTTTCTTAAATCATATCAACAGCTTTTATTGTATTAATGTTATATATATATATATATATATATATATATATATATATATATATATATATATATATATGTAAAATGCTGTTTTAGATGTTTTAGGCATCTGTGAAATTAAAATAAAAAAAAAATGCTCATCTAATAATAATAGTTTTCAATCACTGCTCATTAAAACATCTTCAAAGCTCTTCTCATGGAAGTCTAGTATTATATACAGTTATTATCCAACACCTGGTTTGATAAATCAGTGCTTAATGACGTTATATCAGATAAGCTGGTGATGGGATTGAACTTCTTTGAACCCCTTTGGTAGGTACTGACCACTGCATTCCAAAAAAAGCCCAGAAGACCTACCTGATATACTGATATTCAGATCTAATCGGTTAGCCATCACAATCTGGCTCTAGTCAAAGTGGCTCAGATTTTTGTGCCAATTCTTCCAGCTTTTAATCCCTTTATCACCTTCAAGAACCACCTGTTTACTTGCTGCCTAATATGTACATCTCACTCCATGACAGATAAGATAAGATAATCAATGTTTTTACCTGCATCTGTTCTAATGTGATTGGGAGTTCTTGCTATAGAATTTTGCTGAGAGAAATTAACATGTAAACACATGTATCACCAAGATTCTGGCTATAAACCATTAGTTTAGGTACCAAAATACATTTGCACATTAATGCATGTGTCTGTGTGCGTATGTATGTGCGCGCGCATGTGCTCTCTGACCTCCTCTGGCATGACCGGCTCAGAGGATCTGCTGATGGCCGACACTCGCTGCCGTTCCAGCGGCTCGTCCAGCTCGTTATCTGTGTAAGGCCCGCCCTCGTCCGCCGTGTCATCATAGTCGCTGGTCATGCGGCTGTCCATGCTCAGATAGTCAGCGCTCATGGCTGACAGATATGACATGCGGTCGTCATGGAGATCAAGGTCCCCCTCTGTCCCGTCCAGCTAAAAGAGACACATGATGGATCTTGTGTACAGAGAGGAGCGAAAACAAAAAAAGAACAAAAAGAACAAAAACAAAAAAACAAAGCTGTAGAGCACCACCAAAGAAAGATGAACAGTAAAACAGCACAGAAAAAAAGAATGACTAGTATGATTTAACTCTGAGAAGAAAAGGAAGGCATGCACTAATGATGTAGATTTAGCAGAATGGTTCTGACTAAGAGAATAAAGGAGGTAAAGTGAGGAAATATGAATGGAGGAAGAGTGGAAGTGGGTGGTGTGGTGGAGTGGTGATGCACTGGAGGATTTATGGAGCATGATGGATAAGCGTCTGCTCTTTACCTTCCCCTCAGAAACCCACACTGCCTGGGTCTGCTGCTGCCGAATACAGTCCTTCACACTGCCGTACCACGCATCATTGGCTGCGTTCAGATCGATAACAGCTAGCACAACAAATAGCAGAGGAAACAGAGGAGAGGGAGGGGTGAGAGTAAATCAAGACATTTCGATCTGGCTCCTCTGTTCTTCAGCTTCACCTATTGATCTATTTAGCTAACTGCGTCTCCATCGACTGATAAAATCGCCCAGTAAATTTCTGAATCATATGACACATGAATTACATGTACAGTTAAGCTTATACTAGATGGTTGTGAAATTGGATATTCTACCCATTAATTACTACTAGTTATTATTATTATGACTCAAAAATTAAGGGGTAATACAAAGAAACTAGAAATGCTGTCAGTAATGCACAGTTTAACTGAAATAAAACCTTTAATTCATATTTAAAATCATATTTTATAATTTGATATGTAAATATACAATTTTATTGGCCAATATTATCATTATCAGAAAATGTACCCTCTTAACATCAGTATCAGGATTGGACATAAAATTGTCTTATTGGTCAGGACCTAATTTATAGACTACGTGTGAAAATTCCTTCAAATTAGCGGGTTTGTCACATTTCTGCTCGGCTAGAGCTGCCCTTGCCGACCACAAGTTTTGCTATTGTGAGGTGAAAACATCTGGGAGCTCAGCTGTGAAGGTCATATAAGCAGCCTGTCCTTGGTTGCAACACTCACTCATGAATGTTTTTAGAGAGTGATGAATAATGCTTCACTTGCTGGATGCCAAATACCTGCCTGAACGGACTGTGCCAACTGTACAGTTCACTGGATGAGGAATAATCTGAGGCTGTTTTTCATTGTTTGGACTGCTCAGTTCTGAGAAATGCTACAATAAGCAGAGACATATGCAGAAAAATGTGTGCGTCCAAGTTAGCTGGAAGGCCCTTCTCTGTTTCAGTATGACACTGGACACAACTCGAGCTTGTGTCCAACTTTCTTCAACATTACCTAACATAAGTGCCAAACCTCCTTACTGCTCATGTGGTTCAATGGAAGTGGAAATGGAACTCTCCATATTAATGCCCCTGCTTTTGGAATAGGATTTTTGGCAAGCACATATTGTGGTATGGTCATCACTGATACAGGCTATTTTTAGACACTATTTAAAACTGATCCAGACTCTAAATTCAACATAAAACTAACGCTCAGGTCTGGTGTTGTGGGACTGACCAGTGAAGAGATGTGAGCAGGATTTCCTGAGCTTGATGGCCTGGTCGAAGAGCTTGCGGGCACTGCGGTTAGAATTAGGCATGATCCTCTGCCTCATGGTCTTCACTCCATTTTTACTGTCTGGGTTGAAGAAGATGACGATGGGGTACCACTGCGTGTAGTTCAGTGTGTCTACGGCCTTGGGCGTCACATCCAGCAGGGCGTGCTTATCCTGGGTAGAGTTCATTATTTATGACTCCATACAATAAAAATAGTAATGCCTTGTATTTATTTGATTCAAATCATGTGAAAAAATTAATGGTTGAAATGAGAGGTATCCCAATGATCAGATCCAAAGAGCTCTCTGAGGCCTTCAGAAAGAAGGTTGTAGATGCAAGGGAGTCTGGGAAGGGGCTTAAAAAGATCGCAAAACAATTTAAAAAATTTGCCGTTCTAGCACGTTCAGCCCAAGAACAGACGACAATATGTGTAAAGAAGTCTCCAACAACCCTTAAATGTTATCATGGGACTTACAAGCAGTTCCCTTGCCACAGTTAATGTCAAAGTACAGCATCTACCATCAGAAAGAGACAGCATTTGACTGATAGTAAAACTGCTGATTTGTAATTGTCCTGAGATTTAAAAAAAAATCTTTTTCCAGACTCACCTGCATCTACAATCTTCCTTCTGAAGGCATCAGAAAGCTCCTTAGATCTGGCTATGGTGATAGCTGCCACTCATTTCAACAGTCAAGAGCAAACCTAACTAAAAGTCTGAGGTTTAAACTGGATCGATTTTCATGGGGTGTCCTACTTTTTTTTACAGTCCTGTATAATGCATCACTTTTTCATTGCAAGTAAGTAATAACTGCAGAGAATTGAGGACTGTATAATGTCTATACAGTTGTGAGACTGAGGAACTGATGTATGTGTGTGTATCTGCATTACCTGTTCAATGATCTGTCGGATGGTATTGAGACGCACCACCCCGGAAGACTTCTCGGACCCTGCATCTTTGGGTTCGGTTTCTGGTGATACACAACACAAAAACACAGTGAGCAATGTTATTCCCAGTCTTCTTATTCAATTTCTCCTATAAACTATTATAATACAAACGTGTATGTTCTGTGGTTATGAGGCATTAATGAGTTATGCAGCCTTAATAGGGACTCTATATTTAAAGCACTTGAAAACCACTGAATTAGTATGAACGTCTGAGTATGTTACTCCAGACAGTAATGAGATACTCACTGGCAACGACAAACTCGTCTGGGAGCTCAGTGGCCAGCTTCTCACTGGCAGCGTCGGCAATGGGTCCAAACAGCACCACGGGCCTCCTGAATCCAGCTACAGCAGATACAGAGAGAGATTAGACTCAAAAAGAAAATTCTGTCAGTCAAATAAGGGTCTGAACTACACTGACTTTGCACCTACTAAGTACTTTTTTAAAAACCTATATCTAATCAGACTCGTATGTCAGCAGTGCAGTACATAACATTATGCAGATACAGGCCAGCAGCTTCAGGTAATGGTCACAATAACCATCAGTTATATTGAGTTTCCCTGGAAAGAAAAAACATGAGGGAAGTTCCGATGTGGACGTAAACGCCTTGTTAATGAGAGAGGTCAACAGAGAATTGCCACACTGGTTGGAGGCTACAAGTAACTCTGATAATCCCTCTGCACTGTTATGGTGAGCAGAAAAGCATCTCAGAATGCACAACATGTCCAACCTTGAAGTGGATGGGCTACAGCAGCAGAAGACCGCATCAGGTTACACATCTGTCAGTCAAGAACAGAAAGCTGAGGCTGCAGTGGGCACAGACTCATTAAAACTGGACAGTTGAAGACTTGATAAACCTAGCCTGGCTGATGACTCTCAATTTCTGCTGAAACTCTGAGACATATGGAAGGGTCAGAACTTGGAACCAAGAACACAAATCCATGGACCCAACCCAGTCCAGGCTACCACCGCGGCTGTGATGCTAGGCGAGGCCAGTGTCTGGCTTGCTGCTACTGCTGCAGAAACAATGTTGAGTCAACTTGCTATTGCTACGAACTTTGACACACTTTGCACCACAAGCATGAAGACCCAACCCCAGCTTACCTAAGATTACACCTCCTCTCAGCAGCACATATACTTGTTAGCTTTGTAGCAAATAAGTCCTCAGACTGTCACTATGAGAAAATGTCTCTTCTTGGCAAACAAGAGGCAGTTCTTACGCATGTATGTTTCAACAAGGTTTGAGAGTCAGTCAGTCAGTCAACTAGTGAGTGATCTAGCAAAAATTTGAGAAATTCTGCTTTTTGGTTATTTATTGACATTAAAGAAAGGCGAAATTCAAAAACAGAATTTAAACTGAAGGTAGAATATAATTTATTACATAACTATGTAATCAATTATGCAGCTATATATTTCTATATTGCCCACTCCAACTCCTTTTTTTCAAAAGGATACTAATACTGACAATATTGATATTGCTTATTATTTATTCATATATTCATTCATTATTATTTTTTATTTTTCTAATAATTATTTACTATTAATATCAATTAAGTATTTTTTATCATGAAATGTTTCACTTTTGGACATAATTTGAATCTGGCAGTTGTTCTTTACACTACTGCAAGATTTTTTTTCTGTTGTTAAACTGTGTACAGACTCCATTTTTACTTCACCTGCTCTCTGCATTAGCAGTAATGGGGTGAGTGAGTCTTTGTGTGTGTGTCAGTGTGTGTGAGTGTATGTGTGTGCCTGCTTCCCTCAGGCTTTAAGGGGTGAACAGTGTTGGGTCTGATGAGGCTGTTAAATGTTTAATCAGCCCCGGTTCCTCCACCAGCCCGTTAAACCGATGTGCTTGCCGTCCGAAATGTCACCTCGCCAGAGCGAAGCACAACGTCTCTCTCTCCCTTACGGCTTAATCTAATACAGCTTAATTATTCTCCACAGACCCATCAGCCCTTCATACTGCCCCTCTGAGCATTCTCCATTTTCTGAATCCTATCTCTTTCCTATATTCTCGGAGCTTACCTTCTCGGAGCACCACTCGCTCATAGGCGGGGAAGCGGGTGGAGACCAGCCCAGTGCTCATATCTTCTCGGTTCTTGCGCAAATCTTTCTTCTTGGCCGCTCTCTGGCCACGGAGCCTCCAGAAATCGGCTCTGTCGCTGCCTGAGCCTTTATGAGTGTGCTGGACATTAGTCATCTGGTCCGCTCTGCACATACAGCAGAGAGAAAAATGTGAGAGACACAGAGAGAGATAGGACAGGCGTTATTCATGGCTTACACAAAAAGATGGACTAACATGATACGATACATGAGTATTAGTGATGCGATGATAACATGACACAGTCAATTAGTCATCAGCGATGCTGATTATGCAGAAAAGCTGACACATCATTGACTTTAACAGGGCAGTTCACTTACACTGTATGTCCAAATGTTTGTGGACACCCCTTCTAATGAATGCATTCAGCTACTTTAAGTTGCACCCATTGCTGAAACAGATGTGCAAATGAACACACACAGCTTGTCTAGTCTCTGTAGAGAAGTACAGCCAATAGAACAGGACTCTCTGGAGCAGATAACCATGAACCTATTGGCACCACACTGTCTAATGCCAGTCGTGGGCTAGAGGGATATAAAGCCCCCAGCAGGGAGCTGTGGAGCAGTGGAACTGTCTTCTCTAAAAAGATGGTGCTCCATCTAATACCTTTGGGATGAGCTGGGGAGTTGTGGATGAGGTGGGGTGAAGATCATACACTTCATCCTGACCTCACTAATGCTCTTATTGCTGAATGCAATGAAATCCTTACAGAAATGCTCCAAAGTCTAGTAGAAAGCCTTCCCTGAACAGCAGAGACAGTTACTCCAACAAAAGCAGCAAATACTCTTTGTTAATACCCTTGATTTCAGAAGAAACAATGAATGAGCAAGTGTCTCAATTTTTTTTTGTATATCCTGTATTATACATACAATTGTTCTGACAGATTGCAGTGCAGTACACTACAGGACTTATAGGGAGCTTCTACTGTTTTTAGCACCATAGAAAAAGGAAATGGCAGAAGACAGAAAGAGTAGTCAGTCATTAGAAAACTTTTTAATGTTATTAAAACTGTGTCCCTGAGACTATATTCTAGGCGTCAGACTGCTGCTTAGGCACAGTTACCAGTGTAAGCACCCTAAATTCCTACATCTCACAGAGCTAAGCTGGTTATTCTCTGGTTACATAAGGGAAATGTCTTACTGGCACAGTGGATGTCCCCCTGGGGTAGCCATAAAGCACTGACCCCATTCTAAAGTTCAGCAGCTCCAGTAAATGGCCTGAAGTCAGCTCTTTTTGTTCAACCCACTACAGTTACGGGAACAAAATCATGCAAAATAAATAATTAAGGACAACCGGTCACAATGGGCGCCCGAGGTTCACTGATGTGATCCATGGAGGCCCCACCTAACAACTTACAGGAATCGTCTGCTAATGTTTTTGTGCCAGATACCATAGGACACCTTCAGAGTCCATGCCTCGATGGACCAGAGCTGTTTTGCAAGTGTTTTTAATGCTATGCCTGATCAGTGTCCAAGAAGTATAACAAAAATAAAGCAGTTGGAGCAATTACAAAAAGAGCAATTACAGCTCTCACCCAATCAGGCTCACCTGCTCTTGTTAGGGATGATCCCCTTCTCCAGCAGCTGGTTCTCCTTGCCCACTCGGATGGCTAACCAGTTGCCCAGCTTGCCATCGTAGAGCGTGTCCACCACCTTAAAGATATCCCCCCTGGAGAAGGCCAGGCACTGAAGCTGCTCCTTCTCATAGTCAAAGTGCGTCCGGATGAAAAATGAGTCTCCTCGGCCGGACACCAGGATGTCTTCGTAAACTAGGGGAGCAAACAGAGATATGCTTCTTAAGATTTGGAGCAGCCTGAGCTCCATCCCAGTGCACATGGTGATGTCACTGACTGACTGTATATAATAATAAGTGGATCCTCAATAAGAAAAGCACACATGTAGAGGCTCGAACCGATCACTGAGGGTCTTACTTACAGTAATATGATTATGCCTAAACCCCTTAACCCAGCTCCATTCATTTCACAGATAGACCCTGATTACATTTGTCACTTCATGTGGAATGATAATGATTCTGCTAATTACTGCTTGTGGTGGAGTGGAGAAATGAAAGCCATCAGTTTCCACAGCTGCAGGTGCTGCAGAAGTGAAGAGCTTTTGCTCGGGTACTGTCAGGCTCTCATTAGCCCTCTGAGAGACCCCTGCTCTCCCTCTGTCCCACCTCAACCCAAATGAGCTTCAATTCACAGGCTAGTGTCAGCCCTGACTCTAGCCTTCATTTAACCCAGAGGCACCACACAAACAGAGAGAGAGAGAGACAGGCAGGCAGACAGAGTGAGAGAGTGCTGACAGTAGAGGTCAGTGCTGCATGTTCACTTGTCTCCATGGTGAGTGAGGGAAGGGGGGGGCGTCTGGTTGGTCTCCAAATCCAATAATTCACCACAAGCACCAGGCTGCTTAGTTTAAACAGGCATTAGACAGGGCCGACTACACATCAGATTAGCCATTAAACACACAGCACAGCCACCTCTTCAACTCTCCCTCTCTCTCTCAGACACACACACAGAGCAATGACCGAGCAACTAAAGTTAGCCTCTCAAATGTTCTCTCACTAACACACACTGGGGTCAGTATATGACCTCTATATAGAGAGATGTGGGAGGGAAATGTGTATGCGCAAACATGCACACATTTAAAAGGGCAACATCTTGGATGAGCCAAGACCGGCTTGGACTGGTTTGTGCCGACGGGCTACAAGCTGGTGCCCCTGTCATCAGTCTTGTACACATTCTGTGCATGTGTGTGTGTGTGTGTGGGGGGGGGGTTAACTGCAGAAATAGGAAAGACAGTGAGTTAACTAAACATTCAGTCCCAGTCATCAAACCATCAAGGTTAGACCACCATCAATGAACCTATTCACATGCCGCTCACAAACCTAATGAGAAACTGTAGGGACGTTGTTACATAATGTTGATTTTCTATATCACCACGTTGTTTCTGCTATGAAAAAAATGAGCTGTGCTTGTGCTTCTCACAAAACAGGCAAACGGTGCCATTGTGAAGGCTACTTTCCATTTTGGGAAAGTTTTCTTTTTCCGCCTCATTTAGATGTTAAAACTAGGCCCCAGAATGGCAAAACTGTATTTAGGCATAGCTGAATAATAAGAACTTGGTACACAGAAGTGACAAACCATGAAGCTCAAATCCTGTTGTCTCCTCCTTCAAAACTGTTACTTAACAGTATTGGCTCACTGTATTTCCACCCCCACCAGCAAAATCCTGGTTAGTGTAAAAAGCAACCGCTACTCCTGAAGAATATGTGTTTTCATCTCATCTACAGTAACTGCCAAAGTTCCATAGTTCTCAATAAATACTGTTTTACATGTAACCATTTCTATGCAAATTGCACTGCTGCAGTTAGCACACACAAATACACACTGGTGAGTGGTGTGAGAGACCAGAAGCTGTTAAAAGGCAGCAATGTGAGCTAAATGAAGTGTGAGTTTGTGTCTGTGTGTTGGTCAGGTATTATATAGGAGGAAAGGTTTGTGTGTTAAGTCTGTGTGCTGAGCTGAGAGTGTGTGTGAGTGAATGTGTGTGTGTGTGTGTGAATGTGTATAGAGGGCATTAGGCTCACCGTCAGGTTTGCTCTGTGCTAGTATAGTGACGCTGTCTCCTCTAGGCAGCTCCAGCAGGAATAGCACTGCCTCTTCACGCACAATGCCCCGGAAATCCACATTATTCACCTGCAGGGAACACAGACCACCTTAAACCCAATGCAAATGGAGCCATAACAATATTACTGCACCTCTGGTGTGGAGTACATACAACCACAATCTTGGTAAAATGTGAGTTTGTATGTGCTGCAGGGCAGATCATACCATGAATGATAAAGTTGAAACATCATTTTTAAACATAGTGTTATTATTAATGTGCTAAGGCTCAGTCTGAACCATTTTAGGATCCTCTACAGTTCATTATTCTGGACATCTGTGCAATATATGGAAAAAAGTGACACATACACATTACACTATACAAGTTTTTATGATGTCCCATTCTAAATCTATGGGCATGGGCTTTGCAGCTATAACACCTTCTTCTTGTCTTCTGGGAAGGCTTTATACAAGATTTTGAAGTGTTGTTGGTGAATTTGGTGTGGAAGAACTTGACTGGCCCATAAAGAGCCCTAAACTTAACCCCATTGAACACCACAGAATGGAAACCAAGCCCTCTCATTTGTGAGGTCAGACACTGATGTTGGATAAGAGGGCCTGTTTGCAATCTCCGTTCCAAAGGTGTTCAATGGGGTTAAGTTTAGGGCTCTTTACGGGCCAGTCAAGTTCTTCCACACCAAACTCACCGACAGAAATGCCTTTATGGACCTTGCTTTGTGCACTGGGGTGCAGTCAGTTAAAAGCATACAATTATCCAAAATGTCTTGGTCTGTGGAAGCATTAAGATTTCCCTTCACTGAAACAAAGAGGTCTATAAGCCAGCCCCTGCAAAACAACCCCATTGCACAATCCCACCTCCACCAAACTTTACAGTTGGCACAGATAGAGAATCTTGACTCATTACTCCACAGAGCAATTTTCCAAAGAGTCCAGTGGTGACACTTGGGAACCAATGCCATGAAGCTCACAGTGCACAGGTTTGATGCTGAGGTTATAATGCCAGAGGAACTCTGCAGTTACTGAGTCAGCAGCGCGTTGATGACTTTTATACACTACTCTGCGACCACGATTTATAACTTTACATGGTCCTTGTAGAGGCAGACTGGGTGCTTGATTAAGAGGTGTGTCCCAATAATTTTGTCCATATAGTATATTAAACTAATTATATATATTTATCTGAAACCAAATGGAATTATTTTTTTATTGAAAGCACGTAAAGTGACAAATATACAAGTACACACACAACTTTGTTAGAAAGAAAATAGACTATAATACGGACACAAGAATAAAGAACAGTTTGTTCCACAGGCAGGAAGAATTTGTTAGGAGGTGCTCCACGTTTACAATGTTCCTTTCTTACTGTTTCACTCAGTGTAGGAGTAGGAATGTTAGTGTGGATACACAGTGTGTATTTAGACTCAGACTCTATTCAGTGGGAGTGTTGCGACAGCGGTGTCAAAACGTTCTGAAATGGTTTTTGGCCACAACACTCTGAGGTGTTTCTCTGCTGATCCTAAACAAATGGTATTTCGCTTAATGCTTCATTGTTTCATTAGAGGCCTGCTGCTGTACCTTCATGATCTGATCGCCGACACGCAGGCCCTCCTCCTCCGCAGGGCTGCCCTCCTGAACGCCCGCAACAAAGATGCCCACATCGTTCCCCCCGGCCAGCCTCAGGCCTACACTCTCCCCCTTCTGGAAGCTCACCATCATAGTGTTTGCCCTGAGTGAGGGAGAGAGGTACAGTGTGAGGTGGGTGAGGATTAGCACAGTTATGTCCTACATGCAAGCACACACACAAATCAACTAAACCAATTTACCACAAAACCATTCACATGTGTCACAATGGTGAAACTGCCATCTTAAAAACAATGCTTAGAGATTTTTCACTATTCCATGTTCTTTTCAACATAATGGAAAGGAGGTGTGGCAATTGCAGGACAATGGTAATGTCTGGTCATTCAAACGCATTTAGAAAATGTCTAGGTCCAGCGGACAAAGGTGCTGCCACTATGACCTGAGGATCGCTGGTTCGCATCTCGAAGCCTTGCTGCCTGTCAAAAGCAGTCAGAACTAGCCAGATGCTTGCTAATCATAGCTGGATACCAGGTGCTTTCCTCCATGCTCATTGGTTGTGGTGTTGTTGCAACGGAGGCAGTTTAAAAAGAGGCGATGTCTGGATGTGCCTGTGAATCTTGGTCTGTGGTGGACACACTTGTTCAGCAATCACAGAGTTTAGTCTGTGCTGCTTTGTTAGAATGCTAACTTGCGAAATGAATTCAGAGCAGGAATGTGAGACTGGACAAATCCTATCATAATTATTAGGAGACATCATGCACGAACTGCTTCTGATTTAGCAAAACAGCAAATGGACAAAGAAACGTTCACCAGTCTAATGGGTCCACACTGGCTTGGCCTTAGTAACAATTTGACCCTGCAGTGGTAAAGAGGTCCATGAATTGGCTGTTTTATGGATGCACTATATGTTGTGGGAAGTCTAATCAGTGGGCAGATTAGATGAACCTGTAGGATTAAATCTGATCGTTGAGTGACGAAGCTGAACGCAAAATGTTCAAATCCCACAAATGGAGTGCTCTAAGCAGGGACCAGCTATGGCACATCTCACTGGTGGGACCAGTGACGCACTAAAAGGTTTTTCTAAGATTCCTTCTTTTGGCAATTAATATGCAACCGCTTCACACAATCTAATAGAGTAAATAGTTGGCCTTTTTAAAAGGATGGACAAGGTTTTTGCGTGACGAGAGAAGAAATTCAAAGACCATTTTTTTCATGTCTCCCAATTCACGTATTCAGCTACAGTAGACTAACACACCCATTAAGAGCGTGTTGTTCACCTGTGCTGGACAGAAACCCACAGAGGAAAAGCACTCTGGCTCAGAGACAAAACTTTTCCATCAGTGTAGGGCACAAAAATAAACCTTCCCCACAGACAGCAGCACCAGCCCCCCCCCCCTTACAACCCACACACAGTTACTGCTCCATAAATATGCATGAGGCTGTTTGTAGTGTGATCAGGAGAGGAAGAGAAAGAGAGATGGAGAGGAGGAAGGTTTGCAGAGGTGTAAAAATGCAGTGACCCTCAACCTAACTTGCTTTCTCTCTCTAATGCTCCCAGAGCAACTACGGAGGCAGAAGCACAGCACTGCAGTTTCGATGGGGTTCCTACCTTAGCGGCACTCTGCAGTATAACTGTCTGTGGTCTGTGTGTGTGTGTTTTTAGGGGGGTAGCTGTGTTAGAAGTGCTCACGCCCTAAAGTTTAAGCAAGATTTATACACGTGTGTTGCCTAGCTTTCCACTGTTGATCTCTAAAATAGTCATTTTACAGGAGGAGAATACTCTTTTAATGGAAAGAAATAAATTATAAATATTTCACTTAAATTTTGCATAATTTCCATTGGTCCATTCCTCATGAAGCGTTCACACAGTAGAGAAAGCAGTTGTAATTTTTTAATTCTGATATTATATAATTATTTAGCTATATGAGGAAGTGAGTTGATGTGTAGTACTCACCCATACATCTCCTCATCCTCCGGACTGGGACGCAGCAGGATTTTGGGGGTTGTCTTTACCGCTGCTGGAAATCACATGTTGTGATGGGATTAGTTCCAGTTTTATGTATCATCTCAGTCTTACTAAAACTTACTGTCTATTGCAAGCAAAGACTAGGGTTAGGCTTAATAAGGATATTTACTGAAATGCTGGAACATTACTTGAGTATTGGATTATTTCAGGTAGTAGCACCAATGCTCCATAAGCTAGTTTTTGTAGCTTATACCGGTCAGCCATTACATTTAAACCACCTGACTAATATTAATTAGGTCCCCGCCACAACAGATCTGAAAAACTCATAGTAATGTCCTAAGATCTAGTGTAAAGCCTTCTTAGAACAGTACTGGAGCAAAGTGGGACAAACTCTTAATAATAACAACCTTAATTTGAGAAAAAGCACTGGACGCCTCATGTCAACAAACACATATAGACATATCAGGTCTGTGATCCATATTATGCATCATTCAGTATCTTCAGTATTGCTAGTTTAAAGGCTGAGACTCTACCTGGAGGCTCCTCTGGTTTGGGCTCCTCCTGTACTGCAGCCGGCTCCTCTGCCACCCTGTAAGGAGAAGAAGGAGCAGGAATCTTGGGCAGTCTGCTCTGAGGGTCATCCCTGAAACCGTGACAAGCAACAGATATTCAGAATTACAGATGGTTTATTAGCAGTGACCTATATTCAACATATCAGCATATCAATAAAAACTCATTCTGACTAGTGGCGACTGCTTTGATGTTTATTATATTTATTTTGTTCACTGTTATATAGCGTGTTTTACCTGCAAAAACACACTTACTGTTCAGATAAAGCTATTTTTGACACTGCATAAGACGTTTGCACAGAACTGTATGTAAATGAGTTCTGTTCTAATTGCCTGTCCTATATTGTGTCTTGTTCAAAAAATAGTCCAGGCCCAAATCCTTAGAGGCGTGGGAAAATAAAAGTGTATGTGACTCCCTTTGGATTTGTGCATTCTCTGGAAGCCTGCAATGATGCATTTGCTTTCCAACAACCGAGGAAAAAAAAATGTAATTTTTTCTTCCTTATTTAGTCTTTGCTAATTCCCACCCACTAAATAGATCTACCATCAATTTATACAATGCTACCAACCATGGAAGAGTAAAGGCCAGGATATGCTTCCTCCAAATCTGAGTAAAGCACCACTGAATCTTTTCCAACTGCTGTTAATGCAAGATCTCAACACGCTTGAATGAGATCAAGTGTTCAGCAGACACTCACGCTGGCTAGCACTGCACTGAGCGATGGGTCACGATACCCACTCTCAGAGAGAGCAAGGCCAATTACTATGCTGGACTCTCAGACACAGCTATGGCATCTCCAGGGACTGAACTCACAACATCGCATTGATGGGTTACTGGGATTAGTGTTGCACCAGTCTGCAGCCCCTAAAATTCAGTCCTCAAACTGGTCCCAGGGCTTACCAGCAGAGACTTCTGTATGAGAAGACCAGTCCCTAATTGCAATTCATCAGTGATTTAAAGTTTAACGTTTTTTTAAACAGTAAACTTTCCCCAGTCATAGATATCAGAGGCTGGTCTTTTGTGACTGGAAATAACTGCCTTGCAGCATTGAAAAGCCACAGAGTGAACAGACCTACCTACGACTTTGGTATAAAGGGGAGAAATTTGACCAATTACTGGTATTATAACAATATTAAAACAATTATTATTATTAAAATGTTATATTTTCTTCAGGTCTGTTCTGTTGCCACTTACTGAAGAGGTCACCTTTTGTATTACTCATAAGAAAAAAGCTAAATAAGTAGCAATCTTTGCCGGAAGTGACATGCCCTCTAAACAGTCTGTGGAAAGACAATCATTTATTCAGAAGCTCATTTTTTATGATGAGCCTGTTTTACTGATATGCAGGGAATTTAGCTTTTTCTGTATTAGTGTATTAGCGTTCAGACAAGACACAGTATAGAGGCATCTGCTGTCTTCAACCTGTCCAAAAGTCGGATATATTAATAATCTTTATTTCTATTAAACCTGGAAAGAAACAACTTTTTTCGTTTTCAGTGACGGATAGTGTATCTCTCAGCTTGTCCAGAAATGAATGTGTAAAGAACGTTCCTTAGGGGTGGCTCACAGTGCGCAAATAAAAAAATTCAACTGTAGGTAGAGCCCAGGAGCAAGAAATACCAATTCTTGCATATTGCTGCTTTAAGCAAATTTGTGACACTGACCACATATACATACATACATATATATATATATATATAAACACACACACACGCACACACACAGAGACAGACAGACAGACAGACATTGATGGATTCCTTCTTCTTCACTTTATTTGTCATAGCTTTTCTTACCTTGGCCTTTACCCTTCCACTGCGGGTAGCATCATGTTATATAACCTAAATAGGGTTTTTGGGCTCCACAGTAAATAAATAACTAAATAAATGAGCGGAGAGCTACAAGGGTTTCTTATGACAGCCGAGTGCAGCTGCAGAATGTTTTCTGAAACTGAGGAGTGTGTTTTTAGCTGGGGCATGAAATGAATTTGACGAAGAGCGCCCAGACGCCTGGGGTGGCAGATTACAGACAGTGCAGCTGGCATACCTGGCATTCTCTCGAGGCACCTCGTTGGAGGAGTGTGAGGAGAGGTCAGACTGTCGTGACCTTTGGTCATCCTGTGGTGAGTATGAATGGTACGACTCCATCTCAGAGATATCTGAAACCAAAGGCAGACAGGAGAGAGTCAGGGCACAGCTGAGAGCCTGCTGTAATGAACCCTCCATCCGACGCGGCCCAAGAGAGAGTTTAATGTCCCAACTACCACACACAGCGCTCAGGGTTATTGTTGACGTTGTGTTAATGTGCTGAGATCTGCCTCGTCATAACACACTTAGTGTTTCCATGCTCACCATACAGGGTGTACATTTCTGAACCCATAGTGGTTTGATTGTGATTTCAGAAAGAATTCAGTACATCCAGGAGTCTCTAATTTCATTTACATTTATTTGTTGGTATGATTTAGAATAATTTCTAAAATGTCATACTGATTTACACAATGTAAAGTTTTATTTTTGCAGTTCAGTCATGTTTCCAATTGTCAATTGTTTTATATGCAAACCACCAAAAAAAGCAAATACTTCACTGAATATTATTGTAATTTATTTTAATCATTTTTAGAATTCCAAAACTAATGCTACTGATGTATAATATTATATGATTATTACTTTATATGTGTATTTATATGTGTATCTAAAAACTATATATACAAATATACAGTAATAATTAAACATATATAAATTACGTAGCAATATATAAGTGAAAAAGTTATTTTGTAGTAAAACTAAACATCAAAACCCATTGTTATACTGTTCTGAATATATCGTGGTTACTGTCAGTGCTTAAAGAACACTGGCCGATAGCCTGTTGTATTACAAACATTGTTCTTCGTCGAGTATAATTGGATGGAGCAGAACACTTAGATTATAGATCACTGTACTTAGTGTGGGAAAGTATTTGAATAGTAGTTTTTAAGAATCAGCTGCTACTAGTGTATTTTGTGTTAAAATATCATGATACATATTGCATATCATTGAAATGAATTTTATATATATATTTATTTATATTTATTAATAATAAATAATTAATAATAATTATATTTAATTATTTGTATTCTGTAAAATTGATGTAGCTTTAGAGAAGGTACTGTAAAATAACTTCCCGGTAGCACTGAATAGCTGAACATCTACAGCTGCGTTACAAAGAGGCAGAATATCTGTGTAAAAAAGACATGTACATGTGAGAGTGAGAAAGACAGAGAAGTGTGTGTCAGAGAGACACTTCTGGTGAAATTCATCCCCTTTAAGCCACCGAGAAGACGTGTGAGAGACTATTAGACACAAACAGTGAACTGTCTTGGACAGCAGAGCCATTATGATAGACAGATACCCGCTTTGCCAGACAAACTCCAAAGCCTGAAGTAAACAGTGTCCAACAGTAACGTCAGCAGTACAACAGCAGAGCTCTACTTTCTCCAGGGTAGTTCAGAAAAGTCCTGTTAATCACAGCAGGGTTAAGACCATCCATTTGAAGCAGCTAGAGGGTTACGTACAGTGATACTAAGCAGGGAGGAGAGTGACTGCAGGTGAAAGAGTGAGGCAGAAAGATGGGGAAGAAAGAAAGAGGCGGGCGAGAGGGAGGCGAGACAGAGAGAGGGAGGGAGTTACTGTGTGGTTGGGTGCTGCTGGTGAACCTAAGAGCATGTCCTCTGCTTTAACACAACTCTTCAGCTCCTCACAGTGCCAGCGGTGGCCAGTGCAGCATGCCTAAAACACACTCTGTTAACTTAGCACAGGACACAGACACACACACACACACACAGACACACACACAGACACACACACAGACACACACACAGACACACACACACAAACCAGCGAGGTGCAGCAGCGCAGGCTTAAGAAGTGCACTGGATAAGAATTTACTAGGGGAAATTGTGCTAGTGTGAACACACATGTAAACCTTTACTACATTAAAGAGCCCATATCCTACGTTTTTCTTGAATGTTAAGGCTCCTTAACGTCCACTTAGAGTATCTGTATGGATTTACGTTCCAAAAGTGATCATAATTCATTTTTAGAGATCATTTTCTTGTCTGATAAATGTCTGCTGTATTTCATCAGCACTGCTCTGCTCTCAGTGTGGAATGGGTGGTCCTAAAAGTGGGTCAGGTTTACATCAGCATAACCCTGACCCATTACCAATCAGAGGACTAACATGGCTCCGCCCTCTCTTTGAGTCTGAGCAACCTGGCGAGATAAAGCTCCACGGCTGGGAGAGTGGCTGCCTTCCCCGACACCCATTCTATCATTCAGCTTTTCCCAGCAGAATTCACAGCGGAGGACACAGCGCAGCACCCTAGCCGAGGAGATCCACGGCCTGTCGCATAGCCCGCTCTACCATGGTGTCATGGTGAAGTGGAGAGGGACAGGGGGGGGCGATCAGGCACACGGAGCAGCCGCTCCCGCCCCAGCCGGAGATTGAGCTTGTGTCCATATATGGGCGGGTATCTCAGCTACAGATATCAGAACCTCCGTAAACCCTAAAGATTTGTGAAATCACAACCGCAACTCAACTCAAAGTCACAAGGCTGTGCGCGTTGCCATGGTAACGTAGGCAAAATTTTGAGACAGGCCTGATGATGAGAGCATTTAGATGATTTCTGAGGTATGCTTTGATTATAGTTCTGCTTTGTGTTTCTACACACAAAGGGGATTGGGGCCTGAAGACATTTCCAGGGGCCTGAAGACATTTGCTACATAACTCATTTCTTACTCAAAGTTCATTAAAACATACAGAAGAAAAAGTTATTTTGTAGTAAAACTAAACATCAAAACCCATTCTTTACATTCTTTTAGTTCAGGACAAAAATAGTATCTTTTTTAATTATGCTGAATTAGTGCATAAGTAAATGTGAAAAGCAAGAGCTAATCACTAACAGCATTACAAGCTAAGGATTGAAGGGCTGCTTGATGTCTGAGTGTGATGAATGAGAGAGAGAGAGAGAGAGAGTGTGTGTGTGTGTGTGTGTGTGTGTGTGTGTGTGTGTGTGTGTGTGTGTGTGTATATCAGAGACTGAATGAAGGTCTTGCTGGAGTTTTTTCCTTTTTTTTTGGTTTCTGGCGCTCTGTAGGAACGAGCGTTCCCATCTGTTGGGTGGAGATGTAATTACAGCCTGTCGGACACTCAAGAGAGGACAAAACCACAGAGCCGGAGAGAGAGAGGGAGACGGGACAGCTGCAGAGACACTCCCTCGCTCGCTCACTCGCTCAGCGCAGCCACAAACAGAACACAGCAAAGCCAGCCACTCCACCAGCAGCAGCTATTTACATCACACCGCTACTGTACAACAAACACACACCGACATACAGACTCAACAAACATGGAAAAGGAGCATGATAGCATTGAGGTGTGCGCGCACACACACACACACACACACACACACACACACACACACACACACACACACACACACACACACACACACACACACACACACGGCAAGTGCAGAAGTGCAGGTTTAAGCAGTGCAATGAATAGGAATTAAATCAACTGAGTAATATTGTAATATATATTTACATATAAAAACACACATATACATACACACAGACACACACACACATTGAGAATTTCCACACTGTGTGACTAATAAAGGATTACCTTATCTTATCTTACACACACACACACATTCACACAGTGGCAAAAGTCAGAGGTCAAATATTGCCACAAGTCTATCTGCATCCTGGAGCACGCCTGAGTCTGAAATCCAGAGCACACCGATCCACAGTCCTCCAAGAAACCAACCAAAACACTAAAGATCTAAAGATACACTATACTGACAAAAGTATTGGGACACCTTCCCATTTTTGAATGATTAAAGAAGTTATTAAAGAGAATGTATTCTGCTTTTGTTGGAGTAACTGTTTTTACTGCCCAGGGAAAGCTTTCTACTGGACTGTGGAGCATCGCTGTGAGGATTTGATTACATTCAGCGACAAAAGCGGTCAACTTCCCAACTCATCCCAAAAAATGCTCAAATGGACCAACATTATGCAGAGAACACAGTTTCACTGCTCCAAAGCTCAATGCTGAGGGGCTTTTTACACCTCTGGCCCATTCCTGGCTTTGGGCATAGTGCCAATAGGTTTCATGCATTCAAGTTTATGTGCTCTAGAGTGTCCTATTCTATTGGCAGTACCTCTCTACAGGAACTAGAAGGGGTGTCCACAAACATTTGGACTTACAGTGTACACCATCTTCATTTTGTTTAGTCCCAAGTATATTTTCTCCCTAAATATCATAAATATCACATTTTCTATATGCGAGCAGTCCTAAGTAGTCGGAAGGGAACCTCAAAAAGACCAGGTTTAGTTAAGTGGCTTTGGCAGCAGTGGGCTACAGTTTGAACACCTACATTATTATGTATTATATCGCAGCTGTGATGCAAAAACCTTGTAGTTTTTCACATTTGTTTTACATTTTAAATAAATGGGACAACAGAAGTGCTCCAAAATGACTGGGAATAAAATATTTATATATTTATATAAAAAAGGATTTTTTTTCTTCTGCATTAGTTGCAAAATATAAGATATTAGCTTTTTGCATGACCGTTATGATAGCAGTATCAATTTTATTGTTTTATCAATAACAATGAGCTATTAAATGAAGAGATGGCATTATATTATAGGGCTAATATAGAAGGGATAAAAAGACTGAATCCAATCCAGTGCTATAACTGTTCTAGCCTGAAATAGCACACCCTCACAATGTGTGATGTCATGTTGCTAGCTGTTAAGTTCTTGCTGTGGGGTGGTAGAGTGTTTTGAGTGGTGTTGGAGTAGTTTGAGCAGGGTTGTCTGCTTTTAGATGCTCATGAAATAATCATAAAATATGATACGTTTAATTAAAAACTGCTTATTTTTCAGCTAAGTAGTGTTTTGAATGAAAGAACATTAGTTTCATATCGACCGATACTCAAAGTTTCAATATCAGTATGGGGGGTAGTATTGTGCCATTTTCAATGAAATATTCTTACTCTGGAACCGCTCTTTCTGTAGAATATTGGTGAGTATGTGCAAAGTTCTCCATTTAGCAGTAAACACAAAGTACGCAAAGGTACAAAGGTTATATTAAATGTTATATATTTTAAAGGGGCTTTATACGATATTAATCCAGTATAGTTCACCACACACAACACTATTCCAGCCAGTCAGCAACAGGGGGCGTTCATGCTTGTGTTTCAGGACGGGCAAAGCCAGTTTGCTACCCAGTTTGCGACAGTTTGCTAACCCACAATGTTTATGAATTTGTAGGCCGGAGCTTTTGCAGGAGCACTGAAGGAAGGGATGTGTTTGTTTTGCTGTGGAGTTCAAATATCAACAGCCGTTCTCCAGAATTAAATACAGAGCTATTTTTTCCTGGTAGCAATCAATTCCTCACAGTCAGTCAGTTCTGCTCATACAGCCTTGACCCCATTTACCCTATTCCCTGCCTGTTTAAACTAAATGTGGAAATAGCCACTAGATTAACTGTACAGCTTCTGAGAGAGGAATAACCTTTGTAATGTACTAAATACCATTATGCCATTTAACCCCTTCGCCAATGTTTCTGCACAGCTGTCTCTTATGGATGGACCTAAAGACTAATCTAATAAGCAATATGAGATTCCAGTTTCGTTACATCCCAAAAACAGGAGAGGTTTAAAGAAGAATAACATGAAAGATTCTGACATGTCATGAACTCCAAGTGACATTAACATCCCTCTCTTATTTTATTTAACAGTAAACCAATATTGTTAATATTACAGTAAAACAGCTGCTATTTAAATAAATAACATTAAATATTTTTAAATAAATCACCACACAGAATTAACAATGAATAAAATAGTTTATTGATTAGGGAGAGTATTAAAATTGACGTTAGCAAAAAAATAGATATGGGCACAAATGTGAGAGCCTCACAAATATTAAGTGCACGGTGTGAAAGCTTCACAACTTTGCTGTGGCACAGTCAAGAATAAGGATTAATGGCAACCAGAGAGTATGTACTGCAGTGTCTCTGACGTCCTTCAGCTAAAAGTATGACATATTATCTGTGAAAAAAAGAACAGAAATAGAATCGCTCTTGTAGAACAGATGGCTTTGTTTTCTCAGTGCATCAATGAATCTCTCTGGCATCAAACTGCTCAATAAGTCCAAGTCAATTTGGGCTGTAGTGAAGCAAGGGCTTATTAAAAAGAATTTAAAAAAATAACTAAAGGAAGAATTTGGTGAAAAGGTCAATTAACATGATTTATCAGTCACCCCAGATGCAGTTCAACAGCTAAGATATGTCTGATATCTAACGTGTGCTTCTTTAGCATGTAAAAGCAGATGCTACACTAACATTGCTAACAAACACTGGATTTGGACTGTCACCAATCTCATCTTCGTAAATACAGAATCTTCCATTCTACTGAAAAAGCTATGTGAACAATAGAAACAATAATTAGGTAAAATAGTTTAGATCATATTTCAACATTGAGGTCTCTTTCCTGCTTCACTTTATATGAAGTGTGCTTAATACCTGTGTAGTACTGTAACTGTAACTGTATGGAATTACAGGTGATGTGTGTTCAGTTGCAGATGCACTACAGTAGCACAGCTTATTTAATAATACCCATGTGTATCAACTACCAACTCATTTACCTCAACAGCTGTAACAGCACCAGTTCACAAGCTGTACCAGTGTAATCCATTTGTATCAGTGAACACATCACCAGCAGTTACACTGTTCTTGCATGATTAATTCATGTGTAGCTACACAGTTAATAGAGACTAATAGAGACTTACTTTAAAGTGGGGTGGTATATACATTTTGGGTTGGGTTTACTTAGCAGAGTTTGGTGACCGTCTAAGCCCAGTGTGCCCAGAAATGTTAGTGTATAGTTTTGTGTTGCTAGGTGGTTGTCATGGGATCCCAGTTGGTTGATACCATGTTTCTAAGTGTTTCCTATGGTGTTGCTCGATGGAATTCTACAATATCGCAAACGATTGTTATAGGGTTGCTAGGTGGTTGCCATGGGATCCTAGGTGGTTGCTACGTGTTTCATATGGTGTTGCTAGACAGATGCTACAATATTGTACATCGTTGTTATAGTGTTGCTAAGTGGTTGCTATGGCCATGGCATCCCAGGTGGTTGCTATGTAAATGGTAGTTGCTATAATGTCATGCTTGTTATAGTGTTGCCAAGTGGTTGCTGAGGTACTCCATGTGGTAGGTTGGGTATTAGTGTCCTGGCATCATTGTGATATAAGAAGGGTGCACAAACATTGGCACCCCATTCATTATTATATTCATTATCACACCATCTGGATGTGGTTTAAGTGGTTTGAGCTTTGTGGGTTGTATTTACGGAAAGTCTGTGGACAAACTGTGGATTGCATTTTGGTGACAATCTAGTATCTGTTGTATTGCAAGGTGGTTGCCATGGTATTCACCAGGAGGTTTCTACTGTGTTGCTAAGTGGTTGCTGTTGTGTTCTAGGTGGGTAATATTGTATCCCAGATGGTTGCTATAGTGTTGCAATGGTATCCCAGGTAGTCGCTATAGTATCTTAGGTGGTTGCTGGGGTGTTGCCAAGTGGCTGCTGAGGTTGGGTGTTATTAGTTTGTTAAAAATCTATCACTATGTTGAAAAAGCTCTTAAGGACACAGAATTACAGCATCACGTCATCTGGGCGTGCTGTAATTGGTTTGTATTTATGGAGATGAAGTTTAGTGACAGTCTTTTTCCAGTGCTTGTTAGCAGCATTAGCCTGGTATCTCCTATTGTAAACTACAGGAGCAAACGTTGGAAACCAAGCATGTTTTTGTTGGTAAACTGCAACTGAAGTAAGTGATAAATGAATATTTAAGGAAATTCGTAGTAACATTATTCAAGATCAATATGATATGATGTGAAAATGTAAAAATTATAGGTGAAGTAATGCCACTGGACCACAGTAAAGACTGAGAGGGGGACGGAGTCTGTTTGAAGATTAGCCACTCTCATTTTGAACCCATTAATTCCTGTACTTATAAGCGACTTATGTCAGGCCATGTGGCTGGCGAATGTGCATATGACACTACTAATCTGATTTATCTGATCCAATTAATGTTATCTGCTTTTAATTAAAGCATGATGCAGTCGAGCAAGCAGGCAGAGCAAATGGCTCATTACTCCCGATAAAGTGCTGGAATAGGGTCAGGGCCCACATGGATCAGCATCTCAGGCTCACAGTGCTGGTATAGGATCAGCTCCATGAAAGCACATTCATTTGGTCATCAAAGGCAAACACTGAAGTATGATAGGACCACACTATGCTCCTCACCAGTTACCATGCTAGCTGGCCTTCAACCGAACCCCTCAGCTGGGACATGCAGCTGCATGCGGCTGAGAGGCTGAAACTCACCGTCAGGCTCAGAGTCGCTGTCAGCGAGGGCTGGGATGCGCACCAGGATCTGCCGGTGGTCCCTCTGCACCACCAGCTGCAGCTTTCCCCGAGACTTCTCAATCAGCTTTCCTGCATCGCTCAGAGACAGATTCTCAGTCACGGTCCCGTTAATCTAGAAAACAGAAAGCAAACAAGTTAAACAGGTCGGGGTAAAAGTCGGGGTTGTCAAACTCAAGCCCTGGAGGAGCTGTAGAGATTAGCTCTTCCCTCTTCTAACACTCTGAATTCAACCCATGAAGTAATTAGCTGATGAGGTAAATCAGGCGTGTTAAATGAGGTGGAACGCTTAAATCTGTAGTGCTGTGGTCCCTCAGAGCTGATACAAGCCAGAGTCCGTCATCCCTGACATTCGCTGGGGTGGAAAATACTTGAGTAAATGTACTTCACTAAAATGTAATATATGCATTATTTCGGAAGTAAGTGGTTGCTATAGAGCCGCTGTGCTATGTTATAGTATCCCAGATGGGGTCGTAATGGTGTCCTATGTAGTTGCTATGGTGTCATAGGTGGTTGCTAGGGTCCTGCCAAGTGACTGGTGAGATACTCCAAGTGCGGGTTGGGTGTTACCTGTTGTATAGAACACTGAATCACACCATCACATCACTGGACGTGCTGTAATTGGTTTGAGACATGTTTTGTGGGTTGAACCTGTAGTGCTGTGGTTCTCCAGAGCTGATACAAGCCAGAGTCTGATATCCCTGATATATACGCTGGGGTGGAAAATGGGGTGGAGTAAAATGTACTTCATTGCATGGGCATTAATCTGATGTGCATGTGTGTGTTGACTGTATGTAATGAAATATTCAACCAATTTCAAATCAGTATAATATGAAACGTTCAACATTTAGGTTTGTGTTGGAAGCAGTACCACCTATTACTCACAACACCACTCAAATCACAAATCACCAAGCGAAGAAAACCCAATGAGTAGAAAAGGTGATATTTAATGATTTTTTTTCTTTTGCAAGGTGGTTGCTATGGTGTTGCTATGTAGTTGCTATGGTACTCAAGGGGGTTGCTACAGTATTTCAGATGGCTGCTGTGGTGCTTGCTTGCTAGATGGGTACTATAGCACTACTTCAGTACAGTACTACTTAGCAACTACTACAGTGGTAAGATGCTGCAAGGCAGTTGCCATGGTATCCCAGGTAGATATGGTGCCTCAGGTGGTAGGCAGGGTGTTGACAAGTGGTGGCTTGGGTGTCACTAGTGTATGTGTATCATTGTTACAGGGGTGCAATTTTGCACCTCAATCATTCCCATTGGAAAAAATGAGTAAACAAATCCATCGCTACGCAGAAACCAGACATCTGATAAAAAGCTGTAACCAAGCTCAAATCACAGAATCAGAGCAATCAATCTGGAGTTGAAATGATGTTGATTTCTCATTACTTTGCGATGCATGACAATAATCACAGCAAAATGACAGTAACCAGCCTTGACGTCCAAAATCAATAGAGATCTATGACAAGAAAAGGAAGGCAGGTGTGTTCTCTGTGCCTTTAAGAAAGCAAGATCCTGTCCTACCGTGAATCAAATTAGGTTCTGAAGATGAGTCATTATACACTGAGAATGATATCATTATGCGGCAGGTCTGACAGGCACCTTGAGAATGATGTCTCCCTCCTGCAGGCTTCCGTCTCTGGCAGCTAGTCCAGTGCTGGTCATCTCTTTGATGAAGATCTGGCTGCCCAACCGGAGGCCGTACTCTGGAACAAACCATTGACAAAATGTTACTTACTGTTCGGTTGAAATAAACCTGATCTGATCCACAGTGACCTCAAGCTCAACAAGAACAACCTGACAGTCAGACCCACCCTGAGGCCAGCGGCTTCGCAGCCCAGTAAACAGCTGACAACTCGAAGCCGATCAAATTGATCCAGCAGCCGCATTTTAACTTTCCATGGCCTAGAAATCATCTAGCTTCTACCAGTGTCCCAAAAAAATCCTACTGAACTGGGCTAAAGACTGATCTAAAAACACACTCAGACACAATACATTTCTACTGGACAATTAAACATTTAGAAATTGGTGACTTTCCCCTGTAAAGCACTCACTCCCCCAAAATAAGCAGTAATGAAGGTGGCAGCGAGTGTGTGTCCAGTGGTCCACCAGGCAAGGCCTTTTGCTGTGAAGCGCTGGTGAAAAGATGAGGGGAGACGAGGCGTTATATGTGAAATCACAAGACGCGCTCGCTCTCCTTGGCAATCGCTTGGCTGGGTCGCCATAAATAAATCAGATTAAAATATCATCGCGGCTAGCTGGAAGAAAATACAAGAGAGAGATAGATAGAGAGAGAGAGAGAGATAGAGAGAGAGAGAGAGCTGCCAGCTGACCTCATTATAAACACACTAGAAGCATTTTTGTGCTGCACCTGCAGAGGAATACGCATTACTTGCACAACATCTGCCCATAATGTAATCCTGTAAGTAAATCTACCCCTTCAACTCGCTCACTCTCTGGGAGACTGCTGGTCATCATCCCCCATACAGGAACATTTCTCAGCTCAGATCTGCTAATAAAGAAAGAACCTCACTAGATGGACCAAGGCTGCTCTACATGAGGACCAGCCCTCCAGCAAACTCCAGCAACACCAAAGCAGAAGAGATTTACCCCTAACATACACCTACACAAAAAGAGCTTCATAAATAAAGGTATTGGTTAAGCCTTGGAGCTATACCATCTTACAGCTCTTATATAAGACTCTTTTACACTATAAGCATCTTGACATTGCAGACTACATTGGGATACGACTTATAAACATAGAAAGGCAGGTATTAATACAGTAACATTCAACTTAAGGGCTATGTAACACAACAAACTAACTAGAAACTACTGTAGACACATTCCAGCAAGTGTCAACAATCTGTCATATAGACTGGCTTTGTCAATTATTAGGTTTTTCAATCAGGTATAATGACAACGGACACTAGTTAGAATAAGCCCTGACTTGTCATGAAAATCTTATGTAGGTGTCTTGTAGCCTTATAAACACTGGCCTTCGCTAAATCTGACCACTCAAATCGCTTTAGGTCTCTACAAGCCACACTTTACTGTGACGGCACCTCCTACTGCTGTTCTGAAAACTCACCTTCCAACTGTTGTATAGATAAAAGTGTAGTATACTTAGAGCTGGTTGGTTTTTGAGTGTTGTTACAATTGACACTATTATCCCACAATGCAATGTGAAATGAAAAGACAGGAGTTTCTCATGTCTGGACCAATTATTTTTAAAAATAGCAGATAGCGATGTAAGTGTGCTGTGGCACTGGCGAATAGAGAATGTGCAGTGAAGTATGTGGGAAAGCAACACTTCATCACTTCCTGTTAGTATAAAACGGCTTAGTATGTTAACATTTTGTGCACTAACCTAAGATTAATAAATATCGTCACACCACGCACAAACCTTGTTAACTTTCTATAGAAGTCAGTGTGAAAATAATGCATTTCAAGTCATTGTGGATCATTTCTATTGGTCCATTCATCATATCATCTTAAAATCATGTAACAGAAAACCTTCAAATTATGTCAAAAAGTGAAAAACCTCAAAAAAGGAGATGAAAGGTTTTTGCTTGACAGTGACTATGTACCTTAGAGTATTCATGTGTAGTATGCAATTAGGACGCAGCTTTTATTTTCCATGACAACAACAGGATGGCCATGTTTGTTTGTTTTGTGTTACTTCCGGTACTACCGTCGATTCGTTAATCTAAAGTTCAACCGCAGTGATAATAAGCATACAGTGAGTAGTGTAATAAGCTGTTATAGGGTGTCATCATGATTGGAAGGAGAGGAGAATTTTGCTTGAACGGTAAAATAAACACAACACAAAGATCGGAGGGCTGTGGGGCACCATATAACTATTCACTGCATTCCAAAGAAGAGGACCTGCGTCTGTAGTTAAAGGCGCTAAATTTAAAACATCCACTCCAACGCCCACATGTCTGCCCTTACTATTTTGCAGAGGGGAAACAAACACCAGGACATCTATACTCCGAGACATGGCTCGGTTATTGTTTTCCACTCCGGTGAAGTGGAAAATTTAGCATCTTCGACCATAGACCATAGCTCCTCTTCTTTGGAAGGGGGTGGATGTAAGTTATATGATGCCTCACAAAACTCAATCCTTTTGTGTTGTGTTGGAAAGCTAGTCAGCTCTGCTCTAAACGGCTCTAAATGAAGTGAAAAAGCCTGTAGGAATGTTGGGTTATCTACTTTATGATCAGTGTCCACAGCAGTAGCCTTCTTCAGACTGCATTCACTTTGAATACAATACAATCATTTGATACAAAATGACAGGAAATTCTACACAAAGGCAGAGGAAACAAACCCTTCAAAGTGGGCATAGTAAAATAAAGTGAATAGGGAAAGGGTTGACCCCTACACCGAGTTTCTTCAGTTCAACTCCTGATGCGAGTTTCTGGGCATGGGTTTAACTCATTAACCCACTTCGCCTAGTAAAACCCATATGATTTAAAAGGTTAATAATTAAGAAATAGGTTGCCTCTAATCCAGTGGTTCCCCAGCCTTGGTCCTGGAGGACCACCTGCCTCGCACATTTTATGGATTTCCTGTTCCAACACTCTACCTTCAAGGGCTTGTTAATTAGCTGATCAGCTGGATCAGGTGTACTGGGAGCAGGGTAAGCACTAAGTGTATGGTGCAGGGAGTCCTCCAGGACCGGGGTTGTGAACCACTGCTCCAAACAAAGCACAGGTATACTAGAACTGAATCTGAATAAGATTCTTTAGTAACTTTTCTTGGTAGCTCCTTTTTTTACCTTCATTGGGTCGATTTTTCACCAGAAGCACATTAATGGGTGTCTCCAGAGGCTCCAGTTGGCCCCAGTCTTTCCCGCGCCCTCTACTGGGCGAGGGTGAGTGGTCCTGCAGCCGGTCTCTGCTGTGACTCCTAATCATCCTGTCATCTGAGCGTGGTTCATATCTCCTCGAGTCGTAGCCTGGTTCCGGGTCTCTCCCGTAGCTTCCTGCAGGACTACCCCCGCCCCCACGGCTGTGCTGCCTGTGGTAGCGGCTCTCGGGGCTAGCACCACGCTCCAGAGTGCGGCCCCGGCTCCCATCCCGCCTGTAACCCCTCTCTGGACTGGGGGATCGCTCCAGGCTGCGTCCACGGCTATGCTCCCGCCGCCCCGGGTCATAGTCCTGCCTGTTGTAGTCTGGCTCCAGGTAGCTCATGTGGCCCTTGTCTAGACTGCGGTCTCGCCCACGGGGGTAGCCCAGGCCCCCGTTCCCTCTGGGGTAGTCTGAGTCCGGGTCGCTGTGCGTGCTGCGGTTGTCCTCAGGGTAGTAACTGGACAGGTTGTAGTCCCTGCTATCCCTGTCTGGGGACGGAGGACGCTTGAGGACAGCAACCTTGCGAGGCCTCTTCACGGTCTGCAGGGGAATGTGGAGTTAAGTGCGATGCTAAACATGCTGGCATTATGTACAGGTGTGAAATGCGTGTGAAGAAATTCATATACCAGGTTTAAAGTGATAGTTCAGCTGAGACAACGTGGAGTAGCTGATCAGTCAAGACAGATTTGGTGTCTGGTGTTGTTTTTTCTTTAGTTTTGCAAAAGTAGCTAACAAATAATGAACACATGTTGCCACTAGTTTATCATTATTTTAACTGCACTTAAAACACATCAGCTTTAAAATAATGTTGAATAAACCTACTTTTAAGGTTTCTAACGCTGCAAACTGCTGTACCTGCCTTTACCATTATCAAGGAGATTATAGAGATTTAGTGTTAGTTAGGTCCCCAAGACATACGGTTAATATAAATGAGGAAAATCACTTAAATGTAACTGACCCCAATTCCGTAATAACTTAACATATCTTAGCATAGCATGTGAGGCTAAATAAGTAAGTTTAAAAATAAAAAGAAATCCAGACAAATAGCATTTTAGCATGTCCCCATTGATTGACATATCATCTGAGACCATTCCAAGCACATAAATTGCACTTTTGCACTTTTAGTTTGTCGACATTATGTCTATCTTCATTCACAAATATGTAGTTTTTTCCACATGGTTACGCCTTTCAACCCCATAACACTGTCATTTGTCTGTAAAAACACACTTTATGTATTCACAGGTTGAATACAGGTAAGATTACTTTGTCTCTTATCTAGATATCAAAACATATTTACCTCCAGGTGAAGCTTGTCAAGCTCAATGCTTCAGCCTTAGTTAATACATTTTCAAAAACGGAATATCCCAAATGTACCATTACGTACACTAGTGTTCGCTAGCATTGAACATTTAAGCACAAAGCCTTCAACCCTGTAACATTGAAAAAATGTGACAGGGTTGAATGATTGTCTTCACAAAGGGCAACCATTCTTTAGAATGATTCAGCCATACATTTACCTGGACAAATGTACGGACAAAATGCAGGATTCTGTGTAGTTGCTACTATTAGTTATTTAACATTTAACTAAAACAATTTAGAAATCATTTATTTGAGATTAAATCAAAACTTGACACAGTTTGAGACAAGTGTGTGATGACTTACGCCTGCAGTTTGCTCAGTGAGAAACTGGCCACTATAAGCTTCCATAGCTTACATTAGCCTTCAGTCAAGATGACACACCAAATATGTTTTGGCAGAGCAGCTACGTTTGGTGTAAGCGGGGAAATTGGGTTAATTTAATTTTTTGGCCAATTAAACCATCAGTTAAATAAGTAACTACAGATTTTCAACCAGAAAACAAGAGAAAAAAACACTCAAAGCAAACCGCATGATCATGTGGCAGAACAAAGCAGGCCTTACAGAGGCCGGTCAGAAGCCTACTCACTATTTTGGCCACTTTCCCACATTTTCGGAGCTGCTGCACAGCAAAGGAATGAGGCACATTCTCCATGGGGATGGAATTGACCTGTATAACCCGGTCATTCTCACTGCCAAACATTATATAAAAAAAACAAACAAACAAACAAACACAGAGCAGATCGAATTTAGAGTACAATCAAAGCTAATGGTCCATATAATTCAACACAGTAAACAAATATGATGTGCTTATTTTAACCAATGAGGAATTCTGTGCAGAGTAGCTACAGACCAAACTGACAAATAGTGGTAATAGTAAAGTATTATACAAGAACAGAAAGAGAAGGAGACGTACTACAGTAAGCCGTCGGCTGGACCACCCTGCAGAACATCAGACACGATGATGGAGGTCTCACCGCTGTCAATGTTGGGGTTGTCCCTGCCCCCAGATACAGCTATCCCAAAACCCATCTTAGCATCCTAGAGAGAGAGAGAGAGAGAGAGAGAGAGAGAGAGAGAGAGAGAGAGAGAGAGAGAGAGAGAGAGAGAGAGATGCAGAGTTAAAAAGACGGAGAGAAAATTGCAGTCTTCTAATGTCTCTCTCTCTTCCTGATGAAATCATAGATCACGAGCAGCAGGATGAGACAATACGACAGTGACATGGCAAGACAATGAAGAAGCAGGAGTGATGAGGCAGTTAGGCTGCGTAATGACACCTGTGCTTCAGACTTTAACTGCATTAATCTCTTGTCTGAACACCAGGACACTCTGCTACATGTCAAGACGTCAAGTAGGCAGTCGTAGTGTTCCCGGCCATCAAAGATTCTATCTTTATTACTTAACTCATTCACTTTTCATTTATTTACTTACATATTTGTTTCATTTTACAAGTGAAGTATGGTTAAACTGTCCATGTTGTCCACATATTGAAGTCAGAAGCATGTGTCTACTGAGTCTCAGTAGAATATATATATATGTATAAACTATATGTATAACATACTGCAACACCTGCTCATTCATTGTTTCTTCAAGGGTATTAAAAAGTAGTTTTTGATATTTGGGGACGTTGGGAGTAAGAGCAAAGCTGGGAAGACGCTCCGTTTTTACTGGGGTGACGGGCTCTTTAATTCATCTTTAATTTTCTTTATTTTCTTTAATCTTGTTTAAACTGAATATTTAGCATGATTTTTGTCTTGATTTATATTTTTTCATCACTATCATAAAACAATTTTGTCCAACAGTTTCATCCAATAAACTGGCAAAACTACCTTGGGCCTGGATTGTTTTCACACCACAATAAACATTTTCCATTTTTTCCCCATTCCATTATCTTGTGCGTCCATATTTATCTATAATTAAATAATTTATGATTTTAGAATGTATTAAAATAGGATGATAAGGACATTGCTCAAGTGGGATGAATGGATGGATTGTAGGTTCAATTGCTACATAATGTTGCTTTAATACAATGCAAGCATGTGTCATGAAGCCAGGTTGCAGCCAGACAATTGATTATGCTGATAATCATTTGTCTAATTTGACATCATAATTCATTTGTATCTTTGTATTTTTTATGGGAGGTGTGAACAAGACAAACCTTAGAATGAGAAAACCATTCTAGCTGCCCGGCACAGTGGCTGTCACACTGAGCTTAGCTTTGGGCCGCACTTTATCACAGCCCCATCTCCAGTAAACAGCTACGCCTCACTGCCTGCCCAAATAACAAACTGCAGTACCTGTCTTTAGCAGGGAAATGCAGCCTAATGACTGCCTATTACTGCCTCTTACCGTCCCATCAGTTGTGCAAACTAAACCTAATAATTCTCAGCCAAATTACAGTCAGCAGAGAACATGGCCGTGAAACCGGGAGAGCGGAAGATTAGTACTCGCAAATTTTGGCACTGATACAATACCTAAAGAGCTGAAATTACTAGAACCAATAATACCAGTCGTCAGGAACGAACCAGAGTCCAGTGGGTTTAGTCACTGACAATCATGAGATAGTAAAGCACCGTTACAGTTCTCATCTATCGGTTGAAAATCTTAGTCTTCTAAGATCTAAATCTGGAGTCTCTGGAGTCTATTCTTGCCTATAAATACCATTGTCCTAGAGTTGTAGAGCTTCAGAAAGCTCTTGCTTGTTCCACTTCCCACTAGGGCTCTATGTTAAGATTCAAATGATTCACTGTATGAAAAAAAGGTTTAGGGACACCGGCTCATTTATTGTGTCATCTAAAGTCAAGGGTATTAAAAAAAGGTTTGTGTAAGTCTGGTCAGGATGATGGATGATCCACCCACCTCATCCCAAACTCCTCAGCTCCTCCTAAACGTACTGGATTGAGCACCAACCATCATTCCAGAGAACACAGTTCCATTGCTCTACAGCTTAATGCTGGGGGGCTTTATACCTCTCTAGCTCACATGTGGCATTAGGGATGGTGTCGATAGTTTCATGTTTATCTGCTTCAGAGAGTCCTATTCTATTGACAATACTTCTCTACATAGACAAGCTGTGTGTGTGTGTGCAATTGCGCATCAGTTTCAGCAATGGGTACAACTTACAGTAGCTGAATGCATTCATTAGAAGGAGTGTCCGCAAACATTTGGACACATTATAGTGTATCAGTGTTATATTTTAATTATACTATAAATAATGGCTACGTCTGTCAGGTCGATGAGTGGTTAAGGTTATTGCTGTAGGCCTACTTGTTTGAGCCTCAGCTTAGCGTAATGAAACTCTGCCAGGTTGTAAAGTTCCCTCCTTCTCCACTCAGCACTGCCACCATGCCCTTGAGCAAGACACTTAACCCCACGCTAGGGAAAGAGGACACCGTGTTCACTCAAAACATTTTCACTGGTCAATAAAATA
Source organism: Salminus brasiliensis (assembly GCF_030463535.1). Taxonomy (NCBI): domain Eukaryota; kingdom Metazoa; phylum Chordata; class Actinopteri; order Characiformes; family Bryconidae; genus Salminus; species Salminus brasiliensis. The sequence continues at coordinate 8,122,863 of NC_132883.1, forward strand.
GGAGCTGCTGTAAAACTGGTTTTGGAGAAAGCAAAGCAGGACGGCCTACCAGCAGAAAGAAAAGTGCAGCCTATTGATCAGTCAGATAAACAGCAGTTTAAAATCTGTGCTGGGAAAGCTCTGGGAACGCTACGGGCCTCCTGCTTTTCCCCCACTGCACCCTCCCTCTGTACTGGCCTTCATGTTCCTGAAGTCCCCCTTTATCTGACATGCCCATTGCACATGTCAACACACTAGGCTATTTCCTGGACATGTTAGACATCAAGATGGCAGCAGATAGGTGGTGTGTGTGTGTGTGTGTGTGTGTGTGTGTGTGTGTGTGTGTGTGTGTGTGTGTGTGTGTGTGTGTGTGTGTGTGTGTGTGTGTGTGTTTTGTGGGTGTGTAAACCGCTCTGGCCCACTCTGTGAATTCTCAGGCTGAAGATGAGAGAAGCTTTTCCTGTGTGACAAGAGGACAGATGAAAGTGTCTGTTTTGCAGGCAAATGCTGTCAGATAAACCAGCAGCAATAGGGAAAACACAAACGTCTCTGATGTCTCTGAAGTGAACCGGGCCATGTTATGGAAAACCTCATTTTGCTGCCAAATTTGGAAATAAAAAAAAAAAGTTGAAATCAGACAACAATAGATGTCTGCTTAAATGCATATATGCTTCAAAAATGCCAGTCCATGTTTGGAAAGCTCATCATGCTTTCGATGTCATCCATGCCAATTTACTTTCAAGAAGTTGTAAGGAGTGGTGTTCCTGCAAACAGCCCTGGCAGCATTATGCAAGAATTGGTATTATTTGCTCCTGCTCCCCCCCCTCTTACAGTTGAGGAGTGTAATTAATTTTACACCACTGCTGTACATTCAAATCATGCTATGAGTGCTGCCTGGTGGATAGCTTTACACGTGTATTTTACAAGCTGAAAGATAAAGAACCATAAGACCTCTAAAGGTGTCTTGTGGTATTTGGACATCAGCAGCAGATTCTGTAAGTTCTGTAAACTATGCGGTGGGGCCTCCATGGCACTGATCACATCAATTAGCCTAAGGAGCCCCTGACCCTGTCGCTGGTTCACTGGTTGTCCCTTCTTGGACCACTTTTGATAGGTACTGACTACTACATACTAGAAACACCCCACAAGACCTGCCTGGTGTTTTGAAGAAGCTCTGACCCAGTCGTCTACCCATCATAATTTGACCCTTGTCAAAGTAGCTCAAGACCTGAATGTTCACTTGCTGCTTAATATATTCATCCCTATACAGATGCCACTGCAGATGAAGATAATCAATGTTTTTCACTTCACCTGTCAGTGGTACTAATGTTATGGTTGATTAGTGTATGGTCTAATATAATGTCAGTATTAAATGTAGCTGTTTTTGTATTGCAAAGTGATTTTTTCCTTGACTTCCATGTATAGTAACTGATTAGTCTCTCTTGTTGTACATACTGGGCCTAAAGGCGGGTTTGTTTATAAGGTCCGTGTGGTGTGTGTTCAGGAGGACAAAGTCTCTCCCCATCTATAAACACCACTGCTCCTCTGGTACAGCAACTGTCACAATATTACTCTAACAGTTTACAGTGTGCTACTGCCCCTGTCCCATCAGCACAACACAACAGGTTACTGAAACAGGGGCAACACACCATGGGCCTTAGCACCTATGACTGTGCTGGCACGTCACATTCAACGTTTCTGTTAATATCTTTGTGATAAAACAGTGCAGAAATACGGTCTAAACATTTCCAGAACCTGCCGAGCCCACACGGCCCATTGCATCTCATTGTTACTGACTCATTTAGAGAGTTACATTACCAGAGTTCTCGTCATGTCTTAACCTGTGGTGTTGTGTGTCTGTCATCTGCCTCTTATCTGTGATTGGTGGACTTGTGCTAAGACTCTGGTGAACCCATTTCAAGCACCAGAACATTTTGTCCACATGAGAAAAGGAATGTTTTCACAAGAAATAGGAAAACCTAAAATCACTTTTTCCTTTTTCAGGTTGCGGGTCAGAGTATCTGTTCATTGAGTGCATGTTCTAAAATTGGTGATATTAAACATGTGGATATTTTATATATAAGGCACATTTAAGAGGAGAAAATGCCTTAGACTCCAGAGGGTTAACAGGACATTATCAAAGACAGATTTTATAAGTGGTTGCAAAAGCTGGAGCAATCATCAGGCGGTTGGGTAAAGCTGCCAAAGCCCAGAGCTTTCCAGTTTAGAGCATGAAACGGTCACTTTAGAGGAGAAGGAGGAGTCAGTCATTCTTAACTTTAGTGTAGATTTGTCCAGCTATCACTTGAGAGTGTTTTACAAAAGTGCATCAAGGACTTCTCCTGTAAATACTAATCTGAGACTGCTCATACGGCTTTAAATCAGGAATGGTTTGAGCCTGTATTATCTCACATGCTGTGAAATAACCTTTTTGAGGCACAGGTTGTTTTGAGTAGGGCCATCAGAAATAAGGTTCTCCTACTATAGTAAATAAGAATATATATGTATGTATATGTATATTTGATTTATTATACATTCAGGTATGCAGGCAGGTGATGTAATGCAAGTCGGGCACAATGCTAGTGAAGAGGAAGTAGCTACATACTCGCTGTAGAGTCACAGTGTACTGCTCCCACACCGTCTCCTCCATTCCTGAGCTCTGCAGAGAGAAAGAAAAATACATTACTACCAACATACTGTTAATACAACACTAATAGAACAGCATTCACTGGAACAATTTACATATGAGCAATGGCACATGAGGTGTTTTGCATTAAGCTGGACCAGTAATCAGAGTCTCGTGATGGCACCGTGGATGTTCTGAACTCTACTGACTGGTCCGACTGTACTCTGCAGTGAGCAAGGAAATGGTGAGATGAAAGGGAAAGGGTTGCAGTAAAATCTGATCTGACTGTCCTGCTCTCTTTTTGCCTATGTCCATGTCTGTGGAAGTTCAGGGATTTTTTTTTTAAAGTGCTTTTCACTTTAATGAATGATGACGCAGAGACGGAGAGTGCTGGAACACTGCGGGCAGAGACTTCTGGGCAATATGACAAAAACAGAACACCTCACAACATTTTTCAAGACGTGCTGAGCATCATGATCTGTACTCTGGTTTGTGAACAAGCTAGAATGGACAAGATGCACCAGCAGAACAGTCATTCTACATATAGAAAGATCTACCATTATTTAACTCTTTATATTTACTAAACTGAACATAGAAGCAAAGAGAAATAAATACCATAATTAGCAAAAATCAGACACGGTACTGGACTGTCATCCTATCAGCTGCTCAGAGTGGTATAAACACATTCGACAGTACTTTTGTTCCTCTATGGAAAAGGTTCAAGTGTCTCTCAGACCAACCCCCCACACTACCCCTCTCAACCCCCCCCCCCCCACACACACACACACACCCCCAACACACACACACACAGCTCGAGGGTGTCACTGTTCCCAGATAAACAGACAGGCATCCGGGTCGATAGTGCTGATCACAGACCCGGTACGACCCACAAACTCTACACACCAACACCATTATCCACTGCCCCATTGGCATCAACAGCTCAGAGATAAGCAGCGCTGGACTTTCACACAAACATTATTTTAGCCCTTTACCCCAAAGCAGGCCTTTTTTATTTAAAGAAACATGTTTATTTAAACTTGGCCACAGTTGTCAGAGCAACCCAGACCACAGAAAATAGTAACCTTTACCCCAGAATTCCTTCCTAACCACCACACACACAGTTATATGATAATCAGGCCCGTCTGCGTATTACAGCAAAACACAACAGTCATGTGATGCTCTTTAAGGAAACACTGTATTAGCCATAATATTAAAACTTCACCCATCGACTCACAGCCTCCACAAGACCTCTCTTCAAGTCTAGAAAGTCATGAGGTGGGGCCTTCATAGAGCACATCGATGACCCAGTCACCAGTTGTCCTTTCTTGGACCACTTTTGGTAGGTACTGACCACTGCATACTAGGAATACCCCACGAGATCTGCCTGCTGTTCTGGAGATGCTCTGACCCAGCTGTCTAGCCCTTACACCTGCATTCAGTGCTAGGGGTGTCCAAAAACATTTGGACATATAGTGTAAGTGCCAGGGTTAATATTGTCGGTTATGAGAAACTCAGGTTGAGCATTCCAGAACAATAGTGGCAGCTTATGTAAATGAGGGAACAGTATTTAGTGATCTAACGAGCTGCTTTTATTCACTTTTAACTCTAAAATAAATAAATAAACAAATAATCACTGGTGATGCTTCTGACAGACTGTCAAGCAAACTATTTGCTTCCAGAGACAGACAGACAGACACAGTCTATATTCACAGCAGGCCTCCAGACTTCAAACCTCACAGGCCTCCAGACTTCAAACCAATAAAGTCTCTTGTTTTTCTGCAGAACGGCCAAGTGTGCATAATAAACAGCATTTTGCTTACTTCCCTCTCCTCCTTTCCTCAACACACACACACACACACACACTTCGCCCTTTTCCCTCAGTCTCCTAATTTAATTGGAGGATTCTGCCTAAAGATATTTGCTCTCCGAATTCTGTGAAAACACACCATTAGTGTAGACGTGTGTGTGTGTGTGTGTGTGTGTGTGTGTGTGTGTGTGCACACATGTGTGTGTGTGTTAGTTTCCTAGAGCGGTCCAAAGAGTGCTACCAACAGCACATCACACTAACCCACAGAGACAGGCTGAACATAGAGCTGCACATCTCTCTCTCTCTCTCTCTCTCTCTCTTTCACAAAAAACTTTCCATCCAAATGTGGAGTTGTTGGGTGGGGGGGGGGTTGAGAAAGAGAGCGGAGAAGCGGGGACATGTGTGTATGTGTTGGGGAGGGGGGGTGGTGTTGAGAGAGAGACAATTGCTTTGATATAATTATGATTATATAAGAGGTGCACTATTCTATTAATATCATTACTACTATTATAATGTTACATCATCATCCCAACCCATACGTCATTAGTGTCACTGTTATGTTATATTGGGGAGAGAGAGAGAGAGAGAGAGAGAGAGCTCTACACTGCTCTACAGTGAATGCTCTTGTTACGGGTGTGTAAGTGGATTCTCCACACTGCACTGGTTTTATATTCAGTCACTGCAGGGAAATCTTGCATAAAAGAAAACAAAAGACCTACTAAATTGAAAAGATCCACAATCAGCTGTTCTGAACACTCCACCACCACAATCACACTCCACCACCACAATCACACTCCACCACCACCACAATCACACTCCACCACCACCACAATCACACTCCACCACCACAATCACACTCCACCACCACCACAATTACACTCCACCACCACCACAATCACACTCCACCACCACCACCACAATCACACTCCACCACCACCACCACAATCACACTCCACCACCACCACCACAATCACATTCCACCACTGTTCAGATTTAGTTCAGACTGATTCATAGTGCACCTGCCAATGCTAAAGCTATACTTAGACTCACAGGTATAAATGAAGCTGCACTTAAACTTTAGCGTTAATAGGGGTGTAAAACACATCACACATCTGGACTGGATTTAGATTTGAAATAGGATTTTTAAAAACTGCATTGCAGCATTAAACACTGGACACTGATGTTGCCATTATATTAGCTTATACAGTATAGCAGTATTACACTGGACACGGATTTGGCCATTATATTAGCTTATACAGTATAGCAGTATTACACTGGACACGGATTTGGCCATTATATTAGCTTATACAGTATAGCAGTATTACACTGGACACGGATTTGGCCATTATATCAGCTTATACAGTATAGCAGTAATACACTGGACACTGATTTGGCCATTATATCAGCTTATACAGTATAGCAGTATTACACTGGACACTGATTTGGCCATTATATCAGCTTATACAGTATAGCAGTATTATACTGGACGCTGATTTGACCATTATATCAGCTTATACAGTATAGCAGTATTACACTGGACACGGATTTTGCCATTATATCAGCTTATACAGTATAGCAGTATTACACTGGACACTGATTTGGCCATTATATTAGCTTATACAGTATAGCAGTATTATACTGGACGCTGATTTGGTCATTACATCAGCTTATACAGTGTAGCAGTATTACACTGGATGCTGATTTGGTCATTACATCAGCTTATACAGTATAGCAGTATTACACTGGACGCTGATTTGGCCATTATATCAGCTTATACAGTATAGCGGAATTACACTGGACACTGATTTGGTCATATTAGCAGCTTATACAATGTAGCAGTATTGCACTGGACACTGATTTGGCCATTATATCAGCTTATACAGTATAGCAGTATTACACCGGACATGATTTGGTCATTATAGCAGCTTATACAGTGTAGCAGAATTACACTGGACACTGATTTGGTCATATTAGCAGCTTATACAATGTAGCAGTATTGCACTGGACACTGATTTGGCCATTATATCAGTTTATACAGTATAGCAGTATTACACCGGACATGATTTGGTCATTATATCAGTTTATACAGTATAGCAGTATTACACTGGACTGATTTGGTCATTATATCAGTCTATGCAGTACAGTATTGCTGGATAAAATATAGTGACCAAATCAGTGTCCAGATTGGAATGCTGGAGACTTTATCAGCTTATACAGTAAAGCAGCATAACATACTGGACACTGGTCTGGTCAGTTTACCAGTCAATACAGTACAGAATTGCTGGATACAATACAGTGACACTGGTCTGGTTATCTGGTTATCAGTTTATACAGTATAGCAGTACAATAGTGGACAGTGATTTGGTCATTATATGCGCATTAAAGACTGGACATTAATTTGGCCACATATTAATTTGGCAATACTGATATGATCTAAATCTTGTGATGCACCATTACAGCATAAACATACCGAACACTGTCAGGCACGCATGCTTTTTAGTCTATAAACAGAAACTCTATATCATATCACCGTCACTGGGTCGTATGGGATGGCATCTCCAGGTACAATACGACTCCTAATCTGTGAGGGTTTTCATGTGGGATCTGGTCTCTCCACAGGCGCAATTTCAATCTCCCAGTTCCATCTAAAGTCTGACTTCAGTAGTTCAGATTTCTCTGCAGGTAAAAATCTCCGCCTCCTCCTCCCGCGTCCCTCCTGAGAACTAGCCTAGAAGCCCTAGCGCACTCCTCTGCAGTACTCCGCTCCTACTTAAAGGAAAGCGACCAGAACAAGGTCAGGACTGTGCTGTGTTCTCCAGCTCAGCTCCCTGGAGCAAAGCCCCTGCAGGGACCATGAGCACAGACAGGCGTGTGTGGCGCTGAGTCGCGCCGACAGCCCTGTCAGCTGGCCTGCTGCGTCACCAATGGCCATGCGCCGCTGCCTCCTGCAGGACCAGGGTCCAGCATATCTGCATGCCTACTGACTGTACAAACTTAGATAGCCTGATGTGTATCTGATAAAGGCCTACATACACTACATGATACAATGTTAAGACCACATAGTATGACTGAAGGAAAATGTCCAATACAAGGTGCAAATACATACACTACCAATCAAACAGCAGCAGTGTTGAACCGTAACTACTGTTCCTGTTACACTGGTCCTGTAACAGGGCCTCTTCCTGTACCACTGGTCCTGTACCAGGGCCTCTTCCTGTACCACTGGTCCTGTAACAGGGCCTCATTCTGTACCACTGGTCCTGTAACAGGACCTTTTTCTGTCCCACTATTTCTGTAACAGGGCCTCTTTCTGTATCCCTGGTCCTGTAACAGGGCCTCTTTCTGCATCCCTGGTCCTGTAACAGTGCCTCTTCCTGTACCACTGGTCCTGTACCAGGGCCTCTTCCTGTACCACTGGTCCTGTACCAGGGCCTCTTCCTGTACCACTGGTCCTGTACCAGGGCCTCTTCCTGTCCCACTGTTACTGTAACAGGACCTTTTTCTGTCCCACTATTTCTGTAACAGGGCCTTTTTCTGCATCACTGGTCCTGTACCAGGGCCTCTTCCTGCATCACTGGTCCTGTACCAGGGCCTCTTCCTGCATCACTGGTCCTGTACCAGGGCCTCTTCCTGCATCACTGGTCCTGTACCAGGGCCTCTTCCTGCATCACTGGTCCTGTAACAGGGCCTCATTCTGTCCCACTATTTCTGTAACAGGGCCTCTTTCTGTACCAGTGTTACTGTAACAGGACCTCTTTCTGTATCCCTGGTCCTGTAACAGGGCCTCTTTCTGTATCCCTGGTCCTGTAACAGGGCCTCTTTCTGTATCCCTGGTCCTGTAACAGGGCCTCTTTCTGTATCCTTGGTCCTGTAACAGGGCCTCTTTCTGTATCCCTGGTCCTGTAACAGGGCCTCTTTCTGTATCACTTTTTCTGTAACAGTGCCTCTTTCTGTACCACTTGTCCTGTAACAGGGCCTCTATCTGTACCACTGGTCCTGTAACAGGGCCGCTTTCTGTACCACTGGTCCTGTAACAGGGGCTCTCTGTACCACTGGTCCCGTTACAGTGCCTAGTTCGTGCTGTAACACTGACACTTTCAGTTACATTGACTATTTAAGTAACAGTTTCTCTTTCAGTAAAAGTTTCTCTTTCAGTTATAGTACCTAGTTCTATATAGAACACTTGAATCCTGGCTGGACGACCGCTTGTAGTCAGTCACATGTAGAACATTCAGAAGTCCAAGAACAACTTCCATGGACTGTACCCAACCACTGGGAATAATTTCCTCAGCTGGTTCCCAATTATGTTTGTGGGTAATCTGACACATTAGGCCTTCACGTCCGCCTGTGACATCCCAATCAAAGGGAGACCTTTTTAGCGGTTTAGCTGTATCGGAATATGTACCACTGAGGAAAATAAGCCATTTGATGTTTCACAAATGTAACCCTTGTTACCAACCAAAACATGGTAATGAAGTATGAACTGTAAACTTGCAGAGTTTACAAGCATGCACAACTCTACTGAATGAAACCGAACCGAGATTTGAAATGTCTAATTTCTATACATCATTACTACAGTCCTGAGAAGCACAATGCAGCAGGTGTGACTCTCTCCCTTCCACCACACCACTGCTAGCAGCATCTGCATGCAGGAGCAGCCCACCAGCCAATTCCGATGTTCGTATATGTCTCTGCAGTCTACACACACATAACACTCCCTTACAGCTAACACGAGAGACCATGCATGATAGAGAAGAGATGGAGCAATTACATTCTGAACATACTGCAGATACATCACACCCACACACACACACCTACACCCACACACTCCTGCAGACAACAGATGCATCAAACGCAGAGCCTCACACATACTAAACAACCTTACGGAAGGCCTTAGCACTCCAAAACAAATGTAAATGCATTTCTGCGCACACACACACACACACACACACACACACACACACACACATCCAAGCCAGGTGTCAATTCCCATGGCCCCAGCCCCAATCGAGCTCACACTCAAACTGAGCACACACACCTGAGGTACAACAAAGGCTGCTCTCTGCATGGCTGCAATAGCAGAAAAGCCAGCGCCGTGGGACTGAACAGGGGGAGTAGGCAGACCAGCTGATGCTGATGTAGCTGTTCTGGAGCAGCTGTTAGCATGGACTTTAACAGCGAACATTACACAGAACATGACAGAGCCACGCCACTGCAGGCCAGATCTCAGAAAAAGAACTCATAAGAAGAACTAACCCGAACCTAAAAGAAACACTAAATACATTTATGCCACAACGTCATGTTGGGTGGGTGACATCTAGAGCTTCTGGAGTATAAGCTTCTGACCTTAGAAAACAAATCCTGCCTGAAACAGCACACAGTGACATCATGTCAGATCATGGGATATCAGAGTTAAATGTGCATCTATCTTATGGAATTTGAGCACCCCAGTTTTTTAAGCCTGTAAGTCTAAGCCATTACTGGGTTCCTTTAACCCTTAATGTCCATTAAAGAGTATTTTATCAACATGCACACAGTCATTCTTGCCATTATAATCCCAGCTCACACATATAGCCATCCCAGTAATTACCTAGGAATTGTAATAAAGCAACATTATATAGATTCTGTTACTCAGTGCTACACTGGGCTCAGCATGCCAGGAACTGCACTACGTAATTTTGGTAAGGCAGGCCGCACAACGCATGTGAGAATTGCAAAACACAGTGTGAACGTTGTGGCACAACAGATAACCCCACTACCTGCCAGTGAGCTGCCACACCATGTGGGAGACTGAGGTTCGATTGCCGGTCTGGGCGACTATGCTGCGCTACACCAATAGGGGTCTTGGGTAAGACTGCTAACACTGCATAGGAGTAACCTATTACAGATGTTACTATTACTATTACCTACTATTACCTATTACCTAAATGCCAGAAATAATAATAATGTAAATGTAGTCATGTACATATCAAATCCTGTAATTCTACTCTACCACCTCAGACCTTATGCCTCTCACTTTCAGATTCCAGTTCTGCATCTCTCAGCCTGTCCAGAAGTGAAGAAAAGCATGTTTTTAGTGGTGGCACTTACAAACCTTACCAACTGTGTCAGGTTTTGGATCAGGATTTTCAGTTTATGTTTTCACCCTTAATTATTATTATTATTATTAATAATAATAATAATAATAATAATACATTCTGAGTTATAAATTAGGTCTGCACAATACGTCATCAGATCAGAATAGGCATAAACGTCTAATTACTTGCTCGCTACATCAGCCTTCTAGCTCCAGTGCAACATTTAAGAAGCAAAGTGACACCAAACAAGTTCTGACTGATTGACTAAGTAGCAGTACGTTCAGAAAGAGAGCAGTATTTCTTCAAGCTTCAAGACCTCATATATTTAAAACTATCACAGCTGCCCATCATCACATCATCGTGACATTTAGTCCTCACAAAATGCTAAAAACAAACATGCACACACAGCTGACCATGTTAAAAATACCCCTTTCACCTGAGGGACACGCAGACAGAAACACCTGCTTCCTCCTGACACTCACGAAAATGAGCAGAGCCCCGAATTAGTTTTGAACTGTGGAGAAGAAAGTCTGAAAAGCCAAGCAGGGAGCAGATGGCTCAGCAAAAGCAGAGCAGAGCTCTTTTTCACTCAACATACACAACCAGTGCAGAAGCACAACCTCACATTAAAGAGCCAATGTCCCACATTTTGGTTTTCGGTTTTTCCCCCATGTAAAACACTTATGCTGGACTTTGTATCATAAACATTCAGAATTCACTTTACTTCATAAATTATTTGTCCCTTAAAATTAACCAGGCCATTCTGTTAGGGTGCTTTCAAAGAGCGAATAAACATTTAACATCTTTTTTGTTGCATTTTGTTAAAAACAGTGATTTGTCCAACAAAAGCCTTTTAATGCCAATAAACTACACTGCCCCCCCTAGAGGTTGGTGAAATTCACTTCTGCTGCATCTGTAATTGAGGATTTGTCCTATTATTACGTAGTGGTGGGCGGCGACCTTCTGAATGTTGATGCTTCCATTGGTGGCAAAGGTGACGTACGAAACAGAAAAGCCTCTAATTGGCTCCTTCTGACCCTGCTTGCTCGTTATCGACCCCCTAACGAGCAATTTGAGTTTGAATGTGCTGAGAGAGCGAGAAAGTAGCAGATATTGAATGTGGTTAGTCTTTAAGACCAAGATATGTAAATGATTTGTGGCTTGATTGGCTGCCCTGGTTTGTGCTTCATTCAAAAAGAGGTCCTGACTCAAACTCTCCAAATAATTTTGGTCCAAATGGGTGGAGCCAAGTCAAATCACTGTTGTTTGTGACATCACAAAATAATAAATTCAAAAATGGGCTTTTTTTTTCGCAGCATGGAGTAAAGACCAATGTTTAAACACTAGCCTACAATCAGCTATATTATCCCTAAAAGAAATGAACAGAAGGAATTCAGTTCTGCATGATATAGGTCCTTTATGGAATATCAGTATTGTCCCATAATTCCCACTTCACAGCATCCCTACACAATAAGGCAATCATCTACATTTGAAACAGTAAAGCTTGTACGTGATACCCATCCCAGTCCAGCCTCACTACAGATGCAGTGTGAGCAGTGCAGTCTTCAGAGTCTGCAAGATCTGTATACACACAGCTGCAATGGAGAAACACAGAATTTCAGTACAAACCTGAGGTGAAGATCACACCAGAGTCATAGTTCAAATCCTCAACACACATACACACACACACACACACACACACACACACACACACACACACACACACACACACACACACACACACTCGCATGCAGTCCTAGAGCAGAGCAGCCACAGTCCAGAGAGACTTCTATACACACCTATAGCAGAGGGAAGCCTGTGCGCTATGCGACAGGGGCTACTAAAGTCCACAAACATGTTCACGTTCACACACACACACACACACGCACGCACATCAGGCTGCATGCTTAAGACATCAGTCTGCATTCCAGCATCATCTTTACTACTGCTTTACCCACCCTCCTCCTCCTCACACACATGCAAACACATACAATTGACACAAACACAGGCCATCACCGGTTCCTTCTGCATCTTCTGCACTCATTTCCTCAGTCCTACCTCACTTACAAACCCTCAGACTCTCTCAGCATTCAAACACTCCCAATCCCACAATCCAGCTGCACCAAAGCACAACTAACTTTAACCCAAACTTGAAGCTCCACTAACGAGTGTAGCATGTAACCCCACGACCCGCTACAGACCGCCGGCAGCACACTAAACACACTACAGAGCAAGCCAGCGCATCAGATGCCACATCAAACAGCACTTTCCACACAAATCAGACAGTAAGGAGTGGGGAGGGGAGGATCTAGAGGAAATGCGATCCCGCGTCTAAGACGCTAGGCTGAAGGAGGGTTTATCCCCGGAGGATCAAAAGCCCGCCCGGCTTTCTCGCTCTCCCTCCCCCCCGACAACTCACTCCCTCTACCTCTCTCTTTCTACTCTCTCTACGCCCCCACCAGTTGGAGCAGGCATGCGGACACTCGGCTCGGGGTGTACAGGATGATGAGGCTGTCCCGGAGCGGCCGGCTCTCTCCCCTCCGCACCTCCGCACGCGCAGCTCCGCGCCGTCTCCATGGCTGCGATCTCCGCAAACGCACGCAGCAGCTAAAAGGGAGCCAGTCCACACTCATCTCTCCCCATGGCCGCCCCGGCTCCAATCTAATTAAGAGCTGTGCCCGAGAAGATTAGGAGAGAGAGAGGAGGAGAGAGAGGGGAGAGAGAGGAAGTGAGAGGGAGGAAGAGAGAGGGTAAGAGAGAGGGAGTAAGAGAGAGAGAGAGAGAGAGAGAGAGAGAGAGAGAGAGAGAGAGAGAGAGAGGCTAAAAATAAAGCTTACACAGCCTTGGCGATTCCTGAGTGATCGGACAGCGCGCGCCCACTTTCGGCGCAGCACCGTTTTCATGGCAGCAGCCGGGGCAGGAGGGTCTGCCAGACGAGCCCAGCAGCCGTCTGCCCGCTACACACACACACACACACACACACACACACACATACACATACACATACACATACACATACACATACACAGAGCATACACACAAACACAACCTGCTCTCATCTGCCTACCGCATCTCTCTTGCTGTCGTACACTCTCTCTCTCCTGTTATCTCTCTTTGTCTCTCACTCTTTTTTTTTTTTTCTTCTCCCTCTCTCTCTCTCTCTCTCTCTCCATTCTTTACTCCCTCTCTCTCTCTCCACATACTCTCGCTCTCTATCGGACTGCTTCCCCACGTTATGTAATCCTAATACAATACTGCCCTACATTCTTGCACACACATATACATCCCGACACACACACATACAAACTTGTACAGATATGCTCACTTACTCAAGCGCACACACACACACTACCTTACTCTTTTACATACATCACACACACATACACACAAAAGCAATCTCTGAGCGAGCTGCAGAGGATGCACTTCTCTGCAGGACAATGGTGTGGCCTTTAATATTTCAGCATTGTGCACTCCTCAAGAAAGTGTCCCTCAGCTTTTAAGGCTTTCAAACGCTCAGAAGCAGGGGAGCAGCTGCCGCTCAGCTCGGAAGCAGCCACATCCCTCACACTGCCAACCGTCCCGCGCTGCACCAGGATGCAGGATGTGTTTGGGGCTTGCGTTCATTAATGAAGCTGCATGCAAGATTGAGCAATAGCAAGGCTTTTATCATTACCATTTGTTGAAAATAATACAAACTCCAGCGTGAACGTCTGGACGGACATCACTCCTATCTCCTATTTGCTATTGGAATTAAATAAACAATTTACAGATAGGTTGCTTAGACTTCAAAACAAAAAGCTGATTAGATGTGACCAAGAAACCAGAACCTGAGCAAGAACTTCTTCAACCAGTTTATGAAGGTCCTACCAAGGTCTTATGAAGGTCAATTATGAGGGTTGCCTAATAAAATGGAAAATTAAACATTTTTTGCATAACTCTACTTAGCAAACTGTAGCACTGGGGTTAAAGGATTTGCATTGCGCTAGATGTCGATCGGAATAGGCCGATATTCCCTCCCATGCATTTGCCATTTTGGCTAACCTGCAACAATTCTACGAACTTAATTAATGTGAGCCATGTTGTGTGTGCTGGTCCATGCATGTGTTAGGAATGCACATTTAGTGGGGTCTGAGTGGTCCAGCAGACTAAGGCACTGCCACTATGACCTGAGGATCACCGTTTCGAATCCCGGGTCATGCTGCCTGCCATCAGCAGCCGAAGCCTGAGAGAGCACAACTGGCTCTCTCTGGGTGTGTAGATGGCTCCCTCTCCCCACATCGCAATGCTGGGCGCCTGCTAGCCGGATGTCTGCTAGCTGATGCATCAGAGCTGGGTACCTGGCACTTTCCTCAGAGTGCATTGGTCGCCTGGTTAGGCCTTTGTTAGTGTCCTCACACTCAGTGGGAACATACTAATGAGTGGGTTAGGTAAGTAAAAAGAAGAATTGGGTAAAAGTAAATGAAGGTGCATTAGGCTAATTTTGATATTCAAGGATACAGAAGAGTTAATAAGCAGAAATATCGTAATCTTAGAGGGAAAACTCATTTTTAGCTGATACTGACATATCTGAATACACAAAACCTATAAACTGGTACAATTTTGCATCTTTGGGTCAATCCTTTGGTCGCTCTTTTGGCCACTGTGCTTAAATTAAAAGAAGTTTCCCATTTAGACAAGCTAATCAGCTAACGCCAGCATCACCGCTAAGAAAGTGGTGCAGCGGTAGAAGCTGCTGACCCATGGAGGCTGTTTTTGGTAATCAGATCATGTTCAGATTTTACCCAACTGTAAGAAGAGCCAAGTGTAAACAAACCCAGGACGTATTGTGACCGGATTACGATCAGATCACTCAAACTAAGTGCAATGGAATGTGTTTTCTATATACGCATACAATTACCTCGGCAGAAACGAGACTGCTGAGTGTTGTCTAGCAGAGGATATGAAAGGCAATGCAAGACAGAGGAGGCTGGAGTTACCCTGAAGCCCAGTCAGAATCTGATTTCACTCTGGACCATCGAAGCATCCAAACCAGGCACATGTTTATGCCTGATCACTTCATGGGTCTTGATCAGGATTATATCTGGATAAGGCCAAGCCACTTCATCCCAAGTGTGAAATCAATCCAGGCAACCCAGACACAATCCACACATGAATTAAAAGTCAGTGCAAGGTGTAAACAAGCTCATCGTCTTCTACACAAAAGTGGATGATAATCCAACATCTTAGTTTGTTAAGGTAACACAGAGAACAGGAGAACAGAGAGATCTTTTCATTCATTGTCTTAGGTTCTAGCTAATGGCAGATAATGTCAGAGTAAGTCTTCTCTGTCATGTCACATCAGAAACATTCACAGCACATCCTTTGTCTACATGCTAATGTAGTGAAGTGTTGCAGGTACCGCGGTCAAAAGTTCTATTTGCTTGTGTAGATTGTAGTGCTTTGACATGGATTTTGCTTCTGAGGACTCTTCAATGAAGGTGCTGCTGCACAGCAGAACAGTGCACCACCACTCCAGACTTCAGTCTGCTAAATCCTCTTGAAGGTCAACAAGACTGATTAACAAAATACCTGTGCAACCAAGTAACCTAATCCTTAATGAGTTCACCTTCCTGCTACCCACTGGCCCATGCGTTTCATATCTGTGTCATGACTTAGGCTGCACTGTGCTAGTTAATATTCATGCCTTTATGAATAAAAAAACTGGACAAAACAGTTGAAATTAGAATTTCTCACATAAATTCATAATCGGTTAAATAGTATAGGTCTTGCTGACCACAGATTGGAGTAGCTGATAAGTGTCTGATGGCTTCAGATGGAATCATAGGCCACTGCAGGGCACAAACAGTGAGGGAATTAATCAGGAAACAAACTCTCTGCCACCAATCTGCTGTAATCTGTTCTACAGCATCCTTTTAATTAGAGAGCCAACTTACAAGCAGCATGGAGCAAACCTTAATCAAACCCTGAAGAGGGGACCGAGGCAGAGCTTCAGAGCGTTCATGGGGGCTGCAGCTGTGAGGTGCTGGGGGCGTGGCTTAAGACAATGCCCGCCTGTTAGCCCTGCTCTCCAGGAACTGCTCGCAGCAGAACACGCTCCGAGCGAGTCAGCGCCTAAAAGCAGATTACGAGGACTTACGCACAAACATTCCAGAGCGTTTAAAGTGATCAGAGCCTACACACACACACACACACACACACACACACACACACACACACACACACACACACACACACACACACACACACACACACACACACACACTCCTCCCTCTGCTAATCTACACACACACTCCTCAGCTTGTACTGTAAAAATCAGTTGATTTTAGTGGATGTATACAGTGATTAGTGGTGTGATGCTGTGGCCCATGTTTGTTTTGAACCCCTGCCTATATTATAAAGAGGCCTGGTACCAAATGTAGTTGGCTAGAAATCTGATAATCAACAGAAAAGATGACAGATGACAATTTCCTATTTATATATATTTTGTACCACAATAGTTTAGGTTATCCCTACTGGTGGGGCTGTTCTCTAGTAGTAGAGGTTGTGCTAACACTTTTGGCCTGCAGTCCACTGGCAGTTTAAGGGGTTAAACAGTGCATTACTGCCTGATCGCTAGTTCTCAGTTGTCACACTCAGCTCATCAAGTTTTTCCCTGGTTCTCTTTACAAGAATAACTTTAGTGTTATGCAATATCATTCTTGAGCTAAAGGGGACATGTTTTGATTTACTAATCATGAGAGTGAATTATCCTTAAATTCATCCAATTAGTCTGTATTGCTGACATACATTGAGCCACTTTGACAAGAGCCGGACTGTGAGGGCTAGACGACTGGGTCAGTCTGGGTCACTGGGCATTTCCAAAACCAGGCAGGTCTTGAGGGGTGTCCAGTTTGCAGTGGTCAGTACCTACCAAAAGTTCTCCAAGAAAGGACAACCAGTGAACTGGTGACAGGGTCATCGGCTCCTAAGGCGTAGAGGTCCATATAGGTCTCACCTCACAACTTACAGGACTTAAAGGACTACTGCAAACGTCTTGGTGCCAGATCCCACAGGACACCTTCAGAGGTCTTGTGAAGTCAATGCCTCCAACGGTCAGATCTGTTATGCTAACGCAACCAGGACTTACTCAATATTATGCAGATGGTGCTAATGTTATAGCTGGTCGTATGTATAGTTAAACAGTAAGGCTCTTATTTAGTTAAACTCCCCATAGGTACAACCATGCTGGAAAATTCAGGAGGTAGCAAATTTAAATTCTGGCGATGCAACGAGCAATACAAAAAAGCAATGATCTTTAATCCCTTAACACAGAAAGGCTTGTTACACACTAAGGTTTATTACTCAACACTACATGGATTTTCTGTACAAACTGGTGGAGATATTTTTTGGTAATAGAGGTTTGTAATAACACTTTCGGCCTGCCAGCGACCATATGCATTTTAAGGGGTTAATATTGGCTTAGATTCTGCATAAACTTGGACAACAGACAATCTTACTTTGATTAAAGAGAATACAGCATTTAACTAACATCTACACGGTTGCACTGGAGTACACAACAAAAACGCCCCCTGTGGTTTAACAACAACAGCAAACAACATGATTCAAATAACATACAA
Organism: Salminus brasiliensis; assembly: GCF_030463535.1. Lineage (NCBI taxonomy): Eukaryota > Metazoa > Chordata > Actinopteri > Characiformes > Bryconidae > Salminus > Salminus brasiliensis. The sequence goes on from NC_132883.1 coordinate 8,140,968, forward strand.
GCGTATTTACAGAATGATCCATTATCCCCACACTCTCAGGACATGAATAAGAAATCTTCTGCTGCTGCTGTTGTTGTTGTTGGATATAAGAACAACAACTACCAGTACGGACCCCATGTAGTGAGCTCACTTGGTCCGCTCTATTGAGAGGCCTATAAATAGAGAAAGCCTTCACACTGGCAGAAAAACTGAAGCTGGCACAATAGATGACATTCAGCGAACCATGGCCTTTGTTTTGTCCACTCGACAGGGACGCCTCCAAATAAAGGCTTCGCTGTCATCCACAAGATACTGTAAGAAACTGCGGAGAAAGATTGATGGCATTTGCCAGCTAGAGACACACACAGCTAGCCCTTCTGCAGAACTCGAGGCTGGCTAATGGAAGAGAAGCAGAAACATCAGCTGTGCTTTAATGGTGATGAATGCAACGATTAATGTGACGTAATGCAGTTTGAAAGAGATATTAATAATCGTTATCATAAGCATGGTCCGTCTGCGTGTTGTCCTATTGAAAGTCTTTGCTAAATCAGACACACTGAATGTTTTCTGTCTGTCTCTCTGTGTATCTCTCCACCACTCCCAATTCTTTCCACCAGGAAGATTCAAAGCAATTATACTCATGAAGCTTTGTGCTATTTTCTGTAGCTTTGGACCTCTGAGATTTTCCAGCTCCAGCTGGTTCTGAGGATATGATGAAACTGTGAAAATTCTTTTAATAGGGTCTATTCCAACTTCCTCCAGACACTCCTAAAAATAAAGGTGCTGCAAACGGGCCTTTGAGAAATACTGGGAAAAACACTTTTCTTTAAAACACAGACATCTGAGAAGAACCCTACAAAGGGGTAAAGAACCTTTACACAGTGTAATCATAATAGAAATGTATGGGTTCCTCCAAGAACCCTTTACAACAAGGTCCTATTTGCAGAATTATTTTTAAATAATTTAAAGAATTTATTAAATTAATTTAAATAAATTAAAGAATTCTACACTGAAATGTTTCCTAAGGAACCAAAAGTGGTTCTTCTATGGCATTGCTCCAGAACAATAAGTGTCCTGGTACATTTTTAAGTGTACTGGTTTTCTGGCTAAAGGGGTGGAAAATGTGGTGATTAAGAGCATGAAAATACACTTTTCTGAGTGTATTTCATGTGTATTTTCAATATTCCTTCTACACTAAATAACCGCATGCATCATAATAATTACACAGAGTAAACAACCAGCAGTAACCACAGTGCAGTAACTACTGTAAATGTGTAGTTTGCCTCCTGTTCTTTCTTAAATAGTTGATTTTCATCAGAAAATCTAAATATAGAAATCAAATCAATTGAAAACTAGAAACTAGAAATCAATTAAACATGTTTTGGTATTGGCCAAATCTGAATTAAACATGCCATCAGCGAGAATTCAGCTGGTCAGATCATATATTTATATATGATCATATATACATATATATTTTGCATAAGTTGCATGAGGTCACAGGACCCTGCAGTTCCTCTTTAACCGCTAGATGGTAATACAGACCTCACCAATGTCTGCAGAACATTGTTAAAGTGAGAGTTGAACTTTGCCCCATGTGCAGCATTTTTATTTTTTTTGGGACTAAAAATCCTATTTGTAAAATGTGTAACATTAATGTGTCTCACAGTGGAAGCAGAGTAAAGACTTCTCTCGGGAATTACACTGAGCGTACATCACTCAGCCCAGTACAGTGACCATCACAACACAGCAGAGCTAGCAAGAATGCTAGCAATACTCTGAGCTCCACAGTGCAGTTCTGCATGCTCAGGAATTTACAGCCTCTCACAGCGAGCGCTCAGAGTTCGACAGCATTATAAAGGTGTTTGATTCAAAAAGAAAAGCACATGGAAATAGAAACGTCATCCAGTCCTGCCCTCGCTCGTCTTACAGCACAATCTGCGATCAGTCTCGGACCCAGAAACACTGATCGGCCCATCTCTACATACTATGCATTATGATCTCCTATGTGCTGTCTCTGTCACTCCTAACGCTCAGCATAACACTACATCCTATTATACAACATATATTATATACGCCCCTTCCACACGTAACCTAAATTAAAGTAGAAAAGTTGACCAGTATGCCCAGTCTAAAAGGGCAGCCCCTAGAATCTAGGGTAACTAACAGTGTTTCTTAGAGGGAGAGGGGATTTAAGCAGGGCATCCATTATTCAACTGTATCATCTCTAAAAATTGGGGTCAACATTAATTTAAAATGGGAGACTTTAAACAGGATTAACACAAGGCCAGTTTACACCAACAGAACAGTGCTGTGATTAGTATCACAGCTGTGCTCAGCTGGGAATTTCCAGAAAGTGGCAATTAAAAGTTATGAGCCACCTCCACATTCCACCAAATGTCCTATTAAAAGTTCTCTCCTGCCGTTCTGAAATATTAAACGTGGTTTTCATCCCAGATTAAAAATGATGCACGAGCGTATGAGTCTGAAGCTCATCCACAATTAATTACCAGCAACCAGCCAAGAAGAGCCCAGAGTAAAGAATAAATAATAGGCCAAGATTTACTTTTTTAAGCAATTTTGTAAAAATAAATAAATAAATAAATAAATAATAATAAAAAAAAAAAGAAAAAAGAAAAGTATATTAATTGCTTTGTTCTTCTGAAAGTTAGTGTTTCACTCTAAACTGGTTAGGAGCTGTAATAGAGGCTTGGTCCCTGCTGTTGGGCTGCTTCATTAAAAGGGCGATTTACTCTTCAAAGAGAAATAAATTACAGCAAACCACAGAGGAGCAGGCTGAGCCTTATCCCTAACTACGAACACTGCTCATTCAGAGCTGAAGATGAGGGCAAAGACTTCTTTTCTGGTCATTTTAAAGAACAATAATAATAATAATAATAATAATAATCCATTAAAATGAAGTAGATAGATAGTCTATCTATAAAAGCCCATGTCAATGTTTTCAGCAATTATCATGTCTTCCTTAGATTATTGTACTTCATACAAGGCAGGCCATACAAGAGCCTGAGAAAGACCTTTTCCAAGAATCATCCCACCCACCATCAATTAAAACACTAAGCCCCCTCAGGATTGTCAGGTTTGTGGTGTTTCCTGCCAAACTGGCCATCTCGTCAGACAAAAGGCATCTCAGAGAGACCCTTAATTCGGAATGGAAGAGATAGCCGGCACCTTTAATCCACTGACCGGCAGAAATCTTTATTTGGAGGTGCGGATGGGACGGCGTCAGCTGGATCGCAGGCTAAATACCTCCAGATTGATTCCGACACTGCTGACCCACGCTCTGCTGATCAGCGGAGAGTGAGGTTAGCTCGGAGCACTGGTGTAGATGTCGCTCTCAACATTAATACAGCCCACATGAACAGGATCCTAGCTCCACAACCACTACTACTCTGTCTGCTAATGATACCATTCCCCGGACCCACACTGCTGCCTGTAGATCACCATCAGAGAGATGACACTCTACTTAAGCAGCCTGTCAGAGCAGCACTTCAGCTATGTGAATGAACGATACAGCAAACAGGTTCCGGTAATGTAGACAGCTGTTAATGATACACACACACACACACACACTCACTCACTCACATACATGTACCCCCTTAAACTCCCCCCGGCCACCTCTTAAAATAGTAGTGGCACTATATCTGATAATTGCTTTCTATCTCTGCTTTGGGGCATGGTAATGGGAGGTAGTCCCTGGAATAAAACTGGAAAATGCAAAGTAGCTAAAAAGTACATTCAGAGAAATCCAACCTCTGCTTTTAACCCCTCCTTAGCAGTGAACACACACCAGTGTTTGAGGCAGCAATTGAGGGTTGGGTGCCTTGCCTGGGGGAGGAACTTGGCTGTGGATATTGAGCCAGCAACCTTCTGATCCCAGGCCCACTTCTCTAACCTTTGTACCATGGCTGCCATCAAAATGGCAGCTTAGAAAACTGGGGTCAGCCATGCTGTAGCACTTCCAGAGGTAGAGAGGGTTGAGGGCCTTGATCAAGGGCCCAACAGTGGCAGGTTGAACCCACAACCTTGTGATCAATAATGCAGCACTCGAACCACCTTCCGTGGCATGTTGTAATGAAAAACGGGACAACAGAAAGACTTGATTCTGATGCTACTGCCACCCTGGCCTAGAGTAAAGCCCCCTTTTAAGAGAGCTTTGCCTTCAAGTAGAAGTCTGCACTCATATAAGACTCCTGGGTAACCCACCACAATATCTTGGACTGAGAGGCAGTTGACCAGTCCACTGCAGGGAGGAGAGGGACAGCACATACGAGTAGAGAAATCCTGCATTCTTGTAGGCTGTGTCCCAATCTGCACACTATATTAGTAAAGTTTAGAAGTGTGTGGTTTGGGACACAGGAGGCAGAGGCAACAGAAATGGTGGAGAAACTGTCAGGTGACGGGTCTACCAATGAGTAGGCGAGTCCGGCCCTACCTCTGGTCTCTACTGCGCAGAGTCTGGTTGCAAATTTGACAACATGGCGGACAGTCTTGCATTTATTTCTAGAGAATGGAAATGGAATGGAACATCATCCATGTTTTCAACTGTCATTGGTTCTGAAGATGATGAAGTGTTTTTCATTTTTGGTAAATATGGTAAAAATACTATATTTTTAGATATTTAAAGACTTGTTTCGTGATGCAAAATATTTATCATGATCAGTAGCAACAGATTCTTATAAACTACTATTCAGATACCCTCCCGCACTGAATACAGTGATTTTTATTCAACATCTGCTGCTCTTCATTTAATTAAACCAGTCTAATTACACTGTTAGTAATGAAACCTGCAGCTGATCCGTGTTTATTAAGCACCAATAGCATCCTCCATATGCTTAGAAAAGCATATTGTGTATCACGATAACAAAATTTATTATGATATGATAAAATATAATCATACTGCTTGGTATTGAGCCCTGTACACTTGTTATCAGTAACAAAATTGGGATTCTGGTATCGTGAGACCTTTTAATGTACTGAAAAGCTAATGTACTGTCATTCACAATACTTTGAGCTTTGCTAATAATTTGGATCAATTTGAATAAGCTAATGGAAAAATAAGCTGATGCCAAACTGGCTATTGTTTACATGCTTACTAAAACTGAATCTTGGTTCAACAAATACCAACAAAACCTGCGATGTGGTCAGGAAAACATCATAAAACATATCGTCATATTTCCCACCCCTACAAACAGCCTCACACATAATGCTCACACTGGCGTTTAAACCCACTCAACCACTTCGATAGCACTTCTCAAATTTCCTCCATAAACAGCTCAAATTTCCTCCATAAACAAACAAAATGACTCAGGTACAACCCCCCCCCCCCCCCCCAACAGTTGATGCCACAATGCTCTTCAGCTGCACAGAGACCTCAGTGTGTGTATTTGTGTGTGTGAGGCCGCAAAGTGGGCATGTGCAAAGTGAGAGACAGTGGGCCGAGCAGCAGTAACTATGATGAAAACGGAGAAGCACTGGGGAGTGCTGGAGCTTGGAGGAGTGGCGGTATTTTTAGGGCATTCCAGGCCAGTTCAGGGTTGTGGTGAAGGCTGCAGTTACTTTTCTCTGGGAGTGGTCCTGTCACAGGCTCAACGTTACTGCATGGATTCCCCCTCACAGGGCAAATGTGTAAGACATATATCCATTACATCCAGACAGGCAAATATATGGCCTACACGAGGGCCTGAAACTGAAGAGGCCATTATTTTGTACTGATGCCTGCAGACATATTAAGACATGTTAATGTAATTCTATCATTGCGGTCATAAGAAAACCTTCTGCCTCGAAAAAAAAATGTTCCTCAAGTGAAGGAGTGGGTTGAGTAGTGAAGTCTGGTGAGGTCACGGCAATCAATCATCACCTGGACCCAGATTCACAAAAGCTTTCCTAAGAAGAATCTTAAAATAATCGCAAAAAAGTTGTGAAAAAAACAGAAACTTCTTAAATATTCTCCTAATTTTTAAAAAAATCTTCCTTCAAAGAAATAAAGCTGTTATTTTCCTAAAGATAAAAAAGTTCTCAAATATGACACTTCATACATTTATGCAGCATTTTACAGTTTATCTCATCATAAAACACATTAATGTTCCATTCTTCTGTAAACATGTGAAGTGTATAACAACAGAGAGAAAAACTTAACTTGTATTTAGTAAATAAGATCTGGGAGGGACAGTGGTGGAAACAGCCAACATGGAAAAAAATCTCATCGGACAATTTGAGAACTGTGGCAACAAAAAAGGCATTATTTTCCTTATGCAGAATCCAACTATACAGTACAAAATAATCTATCTTTTAAATCCTGTTAAATTACTAAAATCTTTCATTCTAATAATCAACCTATTAAAACCGATCACTTAATCAGCTGACCTTCTAAACTCGTGCGAGGCTATTGTATGGCTAAGGAAATTGGCCCCTGTACTCTTACAGTCTGAAGCTAACACAAGTCTGAGGCTATTGTACGGAATATTTTTAAGAATATCAATTTTTGTACATTTTTAAAGATTTCTAAAGAATAACAATTTCTTGATTTTTTTTTTGTTTCATTATTTTAGTTGAATAATCATATCTGAGACTAATTTTTTTTGTGAATCCAGACCCATATTTAAAAGAGCCTGTGGGACTGTGTTTACAACTACCCCTACAGGAGGTCTGTGAACAGCAGTGAAGACTATCTTGGAAACGGTGGAATCAACTGTGCTTATGCAAAAAGCCAATTATTTTGGGAATCTGACAGCATCTCCTCTAGGTAAAGTTGTGCACGTTAGGGAGACCCTTTTTCACTGGACACAAACAAATGCTTTCCTTTCACGTTCTTGCCGAGAGCAGAGGGGGCAGGCAGGCGGACAGACGGGGGTCACGTGACCCGTCACACTGTCGTCTAATTATGCTGATCCAAAAGCTGCCACATCAATACATCATTAGTCCTGCCTTCACCAAAATAACTCCCCGCACTGAGAAATGGGTCAGACCACGCACTCCCAACAATGGCCTTCAAACAATAGCACCGCTGCTTTCACATACAGATAAGAAGACGAAGAGGATGTAGGGATGTTCCACTTACAAACAGTGTCATTAGGAGGCCATGCGTGACACAGAGACAGGCATGCATTCATACACACACATTCCCAGAGTTGTATACCACTATACCTACTTACCATATGTTAGAACATCCTGTTCCCACACAATCCCAACAAGCTACACCTGTACAGAATTTCTGCACATAGTTTACCTATACTTTATTACATATTGCTGCTGCACACAAAACTCTTGCCTCTAAAATGACATCTTCTTAACTTTCACTGATAGTCCATGTAAAAATATTATATTCCAAGTCATTTTGGAGCATTTCTATTGGTCCTTTTATCTTGAACACAATATAAACAACAACTGCCAGATTCAAATTGTGTTAAAACCTAAAGAGAAAAGGCAAATATTAATTGAAAAGTTTTAGTATATTTTGACATTACATTGTTGTAATTGTATGCTTGTAAATGTCTCAAAATCCTCATTGGACATTTTATTTAAATTTTATTTTCCTTCTTAAGAATCTAACAGTAGTTTCATAACAATATCCACTTAAAATCTTAACATCTAAAACCTTTAATTCTACTAAATGTAGATCTAAAAGTCTAAATGTAATTTAAACTGATCATTTTAGAGGCTGACCTTTTGAACTCTACCAGTCTCAGACAAGTGTGAAGGTATCAGGAGGTTAGGAAAATATTAAGAACATATTTCTTTTAAGAGTCAAACAATAGAATATGAATATTTTGGAAAAAATACTTTTGTGAATATGCCCCCCTGTACCCCCTGTACCCTGTACAAGTTTGAGGCTATTGTTCATACCAATTTATAATACAATTGTTCTTGAGAGAAAGCAATGAGAACATTTAAACAAAAGATTTTCAAAGAATAAAAACAAAAGGTATGGAGAAGAACAACCCCATGTTTGTAATTGTGCCTTGCATTGCTTTTGTAACGAGACAATGTCTCTCTGGGACTAATATAATACTCTCTCTGTCCTGGTTCCTATGTATTCTACATGTGATGTGGTTGAGTAATTCAGTCAGCTCCCGTAACAGCCTGTACGGCCTCCTTAACATAAGATTTGTTTGGATTTTTTGTGTAGTGATTTTCTTAACAAGCATTTAACCCCATCACTAAACGTCTTTACAGCGCTCCCGCACCCCAGACCCACTGAAGACTCAGAAAAAGCTCCCTATACCGGTTAAAAGCAGTTCTTCCCAAACATAAATCCTGAATCTCACACATTCCAATATACCAGCAGATCTAAACTAAAGCTCCCACTCAGAGTGACGCCAGACTTTAACAGAATCAGGCCAGTGCAGTGTTTAATACTGCAAATAGTTCTTGTTTTTAGCACATACAAGCCTGCACCTTTAAATAGATCACTTGATTAAAGTAAATAATCAATTAAAGGTTACCTTCACAATGAATTGGTAACAATTAGTTGCTGTTTTGCATATTGATCATGCAAAAATAAAGTTTTAAATTATTTAAAGTTTCCCAAAAATGGAAAAACGTATTTAACTTGGCACAGTTAAATAATGAGAGTCCACAACATGGAAGTGAGTTGCTTCCTCATTAACAAAATAAACAAATAAACAAAACTGGGCAGTAAAACAAGGCAATTTCAAAAAACCTCTAACCTGATATTTATGCCCACAAAATTTGCATACACCAGACAGCTTGCCCTATTACTACTAATAACTGACCGTGGGTTGCTAATAAGGCTCTGTATTGACAAGAAACAAAACGTATACTGCGATATACTGCAATACTGTAGGCTATATATGCAAGGCTATATATAATTAGTATTAGTCCTAGTATTAAAAACACTCCAACATATGCATAAAAATCTGAGTAAATGAAAAGTTTATTTTTATGTCAGAACAGTGGGATCTGAAACAGATTACAACACTGCCATCTAACGGCCGGGGTTTGAACACATCACAAAATGAACCACTGTCTGCCACCAATCTTTCCATGTAAACAATTCACTAAAATGCAATACTGTACTCTTGAGAATCAGTATGGATACAATATGGCAAAATATAATATTGCAATACTTTGATGTATTGATATTTTCTTCTAGCTATAGTTGCTGTGTGAACCAGGCCTCATAACCAGAGCTGTGTCTACAGAAGTGTCTGGTGCTGGGCTAAAAGCTAACCCTAGTCAAGTGGCTTTACCATCTCTTCAGCTAGCTAACCGCACACACACCTACAGGATACCAACAGTATCTGATAAGACTCACAAATAATTACAGGTATATTATTACAGAAATATTATTACAATGTTCATGTTAAAGCATTTTCCTGTTGGTCGTACTGTACAATAACACTTTATTGATCCTGAAAGAAATTGCAGATAATGCAATTATTTATATAATTATAATTATTATACATTTAAATGCAGTATAACAATGTATGTGTCAAATAAAACTTTGAACTTGCTAAAGGGCTCAAATCAAAGCTGTGCTATGCTACGCTACATGGCTTCTGTGTAAGAGTTGCAATGCCTCTCTGTAAAACAGCCAATCAGAGTAGAGCTCATTAAATTATTTATGACCCCACAATAAAAGAAAAGCCAGATTGGTTTATTCTGAGGCAAAATAACAGGGTTGTAAATTAGCGTGTAAAACTTTACGTATTTTTATGCCCCAGACAAAGTCACATACTTACTATTTATATATCAACTAACAATGCACTGAAATACTGAATACATGCTTTCTAATGCACCTTTAAAATATTGCAAAATGGTTTATCTTTCTTCATTAAGCTTTTGTTGTTTATCTTTTAAAGGCTAAGCATGATGGGTTGCTGTTCACCAACGTCTAATATTTTTCCCTTCCTTGTCTAACACAACTCAAATAACCTTCAGATTAACAGTCAGATTACTCACATTTCAATGAAATCGATACCAACAGCTCCACATCTCACAAAACATCCAAAAAATCCAGGATGAATCCTGAAATCCGGCAGAATTAACGCTCCTGACCACAAGAAACACCAGCTATCCACAGTCGCAGGTCTATTTACTTCAGGTTACTGAAGTATCTCAAGACTTCAGTAACTCAAACCTCACGCCCTGCCCTGTTTCAGTGCCTGTGTGTGCCCAGGTGGAGCACCGATTCAGGATTAAAGTCCAGCTATGACAAGGCCATTAGCTCCCCATTCCTTTCCCAAACCCAGAGTGAAGAATGAGAGCACGAGTGCTGTGCTCAGGTGGCGTGTGCTTTTCCTTTAGGTATCAGGTGCAGGTTAATGATCTCTCCACAAGCCCTGGTGAACTTGCCAGCAGCACGAAGCTAACAGCCATCTCGTCAGCATCTCACCCCACTGCTTCACGAGCTGCCAGTAATCCACATCTCTTTGGACATGTTAATAAAAAGGTCATTTATTTAAAACAATAAAAAGGTGATAGACCTCACCTTCGCCTGTGGTTCTCCCACAGTGCACTGGACAGTGACAAAACATGGCAGCCCTGAGGATGAATAGGTGTTTTGTTTCTGCCCTATGTGCTGCCTATCAGCCAATTAGGTGATGGCTGTCCGCTGTGTACTGTAAGGTAATATGCTGGACACTGGAGCCTGTCTGCTGTCTGGAGGTTGACAGTTTCCTCTGGACAATAACTGGCCTCAAGCTAAGGCTTATTTAGACAACCACTGAAGCCTTTTTAAGGACTTTTATGATCTAATTCAACAGATATTATCAGCTAGGACATGTTTGGTTTCTGAAGCTTGCTTCTTTAGATTTGTACAGAAGCTACACTATGTATACAAAAGTATTGGGACACCTGTGCATTCACTGTTTCTTTCTAAATCAAGAATATTAAAAAGAGTTTATCCTGCTGTTGTTGGAGTAACTTTCTCTACTGTCTAGAAAAAAGGCTTTCTACTAGATTCTGGAGCATTGCTGTGAGGATTTGATTGCATTCAGCGACAAGAGTGCTAGTAAGGTCAGGATGTTAAATGATCACTACCCCAACTCATCCAAAAAAAGTATTAGATGGAGCGGCCATATGAATAAGTGGATTGATTTTTTTTTTTTTAAAGAAGTGGATGGACAGTATCTTTATCAATTTAAGGGTTCTAATTTTATTAAATATGGTTCTTTATGAAATCAAAATGAAGAAACCTTTGCAGCACCTTTATTTTTCTATGTGTATGTCTATTTTTAATAGATTACAGTATGACATTTAGAGCATGAAATTACATAAGCAAGTCTATTCATCTTTAACAGACATTCCTCAGAAGGGCTTGGTTGACTGTTAGTAAATACAGCAGCAATCTGAACCGGATCTTAGTGAGCAGTGGTGGCCTGAGGCCCAGTTGGGAGAGGGTGGGAGGAGAGGGGGGGGGGTACTGTCAGTTTGAAGAGAGTTCAGAGGAACTGCATCTTAGTGCAGTTTTGAACCTCAGAGCTTTATAGTGGTGAGAAAGCAGACTGCTGCGTTTTGGCTGAAAGTGCTGACTGGGAATGCACCACTAGCTATTCCCAAACCTGAACGCCTGGTGACCTGGAAATTGTTAAAAGATGACCAGCACAGAGCAGCACAGTGATGTAGTAATTCACAAATTACAGCTTAATAAAAAATAACTGGAAATGAAGTGAAATGGCACTAATATAATGAATTTGCCTAATTGCCTTGTCTCAATTATCAATGAGATGGAAAAAGGATAAAGGCATTAAAGGCCAAACATGAAGCAACAGCTAATGATCTTGTTAACATTAACATCATGTGATGTGCATTAGTCTTCTGTAACATGACATTTCTATGCGTGGTGGGAAATTTGGATGGGAAATAATGGGCGAGATCTGATTTTATCCATTAAGGTTTGATTGGAACATGACAAGCAAGTGTCCTAAATTGCATATAGTCAACAACCTAACAAGCTCCTTCATACATATCAGATACACTGTATGTCCCAATGTTTGTTGACACTAATGAATTTGCACCCACTGCTTACAAAAAAGTGGGAATGCACACAGACAGTTTGTCTAGTCTTTGTAGAGAAGTACTGCCAATAGAATAGGACTCTCTAGAGCAGATAAACATGAACCTATTGGCACTATGCCTAATGCCAGCCGTGAGCTAGACAGGTATAAAGTCCCCCACCATCGAGCTGTGGAGCAGTGGAACTGTGTTCTCTGGAGTGACGGTGCTCCATACAATGATAAAAACAATGAATGAGCAGGTGTCCAAATACTTTTGTCCACATAGTGCCATAACATTAAAACATTGATTATCTGGTTACAATGGCACCTGTCCAGGGGTGGGATCTACATATGAGGTAGCAAGTGAACAGTCAGTCCTTGAAGGTAAGGTGTTAAAAGCAGAAACAATGGGCAAGTGTAAGAATCTGAGACATTTTGACAAGGGCCAAATTGCGATGGCTAGATGACTGGCTCGGTCCGGTGGGGTTTTTAATGGTATGCAGTGGTCAGTACCTACCAAAAGCGGTGAACTGACAACATGGTCATGGGCACCCAAGCTCAATGATTCTATCCATAGAGGCCCCACCCACAACTCACGGTACTTAAAGAATCTGCTGGTAACTTCTTGGTGCCAGACACCACAGATCTTCAGAGGACTTGTAAAGTCCACTGGTCAGAACTGTTTTCAGGACCTACGCAATACTAGGAAGGGGGTTTTAGTGTCGTTGTTTGACAAAATTTTTAATAAAAACACACCTTGTTGCTAACATAACACAGACAGTTGATTTCAGATTGCCTTTGCCTGGTGGAACTGTGACACTCTCCTCTATGAGAGAAGCACAGTTTCCAAACCATATTAATTGGAAACTCTGGACATGATTTTTTTGCACCTTGTTGGCAACATGATTTGTGTGTGTTACATCTCATATTAGGCTCTCGCGAAACGTAAAAAAGTGTGCAAGTTAAACGGATGATGAAATTTGCATGGCGGAGCTTCATAAATCTGCAATGTTCTCTCCCTCCTCCACTGAGCAGCTCTCCTCTCAGAGACGCTCAATGTTCTAGCCTCGGCCTGAGATGGGTTTGATTTGGGGTTTTCATATGGAACAATGGGCGGCATTGAGTGGCAGTGACTCAAAGAGTCTGCATAAACAGCCTTGTATTCATCCCCTCATCCCTCGCTTTCCAATGACTCGCTTCTCTTCCTCCTCATCCTCCTCCTCCTCCTTCTCCCAGCTGCCAGGCTGAGATCACACTCACTAATTAAGAAATAATTGGATTTGTCTGCATGTTTGGAATTCCTCCAGCATTGTTTCAGAAGTGAATAATGGCAGGGTCATGCATGTCAAGTAAATAAACAAATACATTTTTAAATGTGGACAGATATGTGAAATAAAACTGATGAAATTCATTCCTAAGGAGGATTTTAAATCAATAACAAAGTTTTTATACAGTATGGAATAAGTTCTATCCTCTAAAACTACTTTCTTCCCAGTATGGAAGGAGTTCTATTCTCTAAAACTACTTTCTTCCCAGTATGGAAGGAGTTCTATCCTCTAAAACTACTTTCTTCCCAGTATGGAAGGAGTTCTATCCTCTAAAACTACTTTCTTCCCAGTATGGAAGGAGTTCTATTCTCTAAAACTACTTTCTTCCCAGTATGGAAGGAGTTCTATTCTCTAAAACTACTTTCTTCCCAGTATGGAAGGAGTTCTAGTCTCTAAAACGACTTTCTTCCCAGTATGAAATAAGTTCTATCCTCTAAAACTACTTTCTTCCCAGTATGGAAGGAGTTCTATTCTCTAAAACTACTTTCTTCCCAGTATGGAAGGAGTTCTAGTCTCTAAAACGACTTTCTTCCCAGTATGAAATAAGTTCTATCCTCTAAAACTACTTTCTTCCCAGTATGGAATGAGTTCTAGTCTCTAAAACTACTTTCTTCCCAGTATGGAATGAGTTCTATCCTCTAAAACTACTTTCTTTCCGGTATGGAATGAGTTCTAGTCTCTAAAATGACTTCTTTCCGGTATGGAATGAGTTCTATCCTCTAAAACTACTTTATTTACATTAAGGAGTGAGTTTTATTCTCTAAAACTACTTTCTTCCCAGTATGGAATGAGTTCTAGTCTCTAAAACGACTTTCTTTCCGGTATGGAATGAGTTCTATCCTCTAAAAATACTTTATTTACCTTAAGGAGTGAGTTTTATTCTCTAAAACTACTTTCTTCCCTTTATGGAAGGAGTTCTATTCTCTAAAACTACTTTCAATATAAAACCAGTACAAGAACCATTTGAATGCCTAAATACAAGACATTGTAAGACGTTCTTGGGGCAGTGGACACTCCTCCACGGGCAGGGTTCCTTCACTATCTGCCGTGCTATCAAGCGTTTGGGATCCGTCTATTGTTCCTAAGACTCTCTGCAGGAAGCTACACTCGTACAGTATTCTGCACGAGTCAATACAGTGCACAGAGCTCAGCCAAAGATGCTGCCATAATGAAAAATCACTGCATTGAAATACACGGTCATTACAGAAAAAACAAAACTATGATTTAGCCAATAATAACAGTTATATTGTTAGCCATAGAAAAACAACAGCACGCGACACCCTTCTGTCAAAGAGTGCAGGGCTGCCAAAAGGCTTGAAGTGAACGAGGAGAAGCCGCCCCTAATTAAACGGCTTCCCAGGGGAAATCAAAATATTACAAAGACTTTTCCACTGTCCTTAAAACAAACGCCTGCAGGCTTCAGCAAACATCCTGTTATTGTGAGCTAACTGGAGTGTGAATAGAAATTGACTGCATTTAACTCAAATTAAGGCAGCCATAAATTAAAAGCACCCAGATCACCGCCCTGATGAAATGAGTCATGGAGGAAGACCTCAGCAAAGTTCTCAGAATTCCTGCATGTTCCTTGCATGAGTCTTGAGTGGAGAGGATGAGTAGCTGGAAGGAGGGGGTCAGTCTAAAGCTTGCCAGATGTCTCTGCTGTTATCTTTTTGATAGCGTTCATTTTTGATGGGGCAGCTGGATGTGGGCCTGACCCAGGCACCTTCTGAACTCACGGGCGTGGCTGAGATCAGAGAATACACAAACCAACAACGGAAGCTGTCTGTAAACTGTGTTCATCCTGTTGGCACGAAGATAAGAGTAATCAGTTCGTCATGTTTGCAGAGGAAATAACAAATTATGTCACTCAAGTCTAAACCGAACAATCTTGTAGAATCTTCTGGAAAAACAGGACTTTTTCACCTAGTATGGGCATTCGCTGTGTAAACACCCTGATTGCAAGTTAAGGCTACTAAATTAAAGTCAATATAACAAAATCACAGCAATCATGAGAGTTCTGGAGATCTTCAGAATCTCCACAGCTTCACCTAACGGCTCTCATTTCAGCAGTAGTGAAGACTGTCTATTAGGAACGCCCATTCTTATGCTGTACAAGAGCTAAAAGACAAAAATAGCCACAGTGTCTTGCCGCCGGAGTGAGAAAAAGACAAACAGTCTGAGGTAATTGCCAGCCACAGTGAGGAGCATTATCCCCCCGTTGGCCCATCAGTACGATCACAAACTGAACAGATCAGGTTCAATCTTTTAATAGCTAAATTCAAACCCACTGCATCGCTTTAACAGGGCTCTTACAGGGCTTTAACCAGGCTTTCCCACACAGTGTCCTGAAGTAGGCTTCTACATACAGCCCTGCTCGGACCTGAATAAGCATTTGACAGAAGAAAAATATGCAGTGTGAACAGCAGAAACACACTGAATGCTCATCCATCTATCTTCTTATCTGCTTCTTCCCTGTCAGGGTCATGATGGCTTTGGAGTAGGGCTGGGCGATACGGTAAAAATACTATATCAAGATATTTAAAGACATTTTCATGACATTTGTCATGATACATGTAAGCATAGAAAATCAGTAGCGACAGACTCTTAAAAACTATTATTTAGATGTATAGGTGAATACAGTGATCTGCTGCACCTTATCTAATTACACTAGCTCCGTGTTCTTTCAGCACTGACAATATCCTCAACCTGCTTAGAAAAGCATATGGTGCAATCACGATAACATAATTTATCACAACACGATTAAATATAGTCATATTGCCCAATAGTAGTTCGGAGCACACCCAGAATCATTGGGAGCAAGGAAGGAATACCCTTGGACAGTCTACTGCAGGATAAACAAACAGAGTCCCTGGAAGAAACTAACAGGGTTTCTTCAATAGCCACAGTGTCTTGCTGCAGGACTGAGAAAAAGACACTGGCTCATCAGTACGTTCACAAACTGAACAGATCGAGGGCAATCTTTTAATAGCTACTTTCAAACACAGCATAGCTTTGACAGGTCTTTCAAACACAGCTTCCCGAAGTAGGCTTTTACATACAGCCCTGCTTGGATTTGAATATGCAATTGCCAGAAGACAAAAAAACCCTACTGGAACAGATGTCTGGTTGAGTTTGGTCAATAATTTGGTTATGACGTGTTTATGAGAAATGCTGCCTGACACCGAATGCTAAGAGCTGGTTGCGCTTTCTATATTCTAGTATGTAGTCAGAAAAAATAGGACAACCCATAAAAACCGTTGCCTTTTTTAATATATTTTAACATCTGGACATTTCATCTTCAGTCTAACAATATTGAGAGATGGAAGTAATGTAACTGAATAGATAAAACCAAAGAAATGTCAATTGTAAAATTAAGAAATTAATAGAAATGTAATTTCTCAATTTGTGAGAAAACATTAAAAACACCCCCACATTCACTACTACTGAAAATGGCTATAGTTTGAAGCAGGTGTAGCACATGATATAGCAGATGATTTGAAAATGGCTAGATATAGGATTTCGGAGGAGCCGGTACACAGCAGGTAAAAGTGGCCCAAATCCGATCTTTTTCATCATATGTGGCACAGATGTGATATCTGTGTGGCCATGTGAACAGCAAAAAACACTGAATCAGACATTTTCATGTCCGATTTAGGCCACTTTCACACGTGGTATTGAAATCCAATACGTATCGGATACGCAGCACACTAAATTAGAAGGCACGTGTCCCAGGCACTCTGTGTTTAAGTATATTTCTAAAGAAATGGCAGAACGCAGCAACAGCAGATTGTGTCACCAGACTAATGAATTCTGTGGAATCTCAACATCGATCTTCTTGGCCGATCGTTATGTAGGTTGGGCCCTAATTTGCTCACAAGCTGTGTTCAACCTGTCCAACCCCACTGAAATGACCCCTTTTAAGTTTTAGGTGGGAGTGGTGGCCCCATTGTTCTGCATGACTGCTAGAGCAGTTGGATGCGTGCGGCTCATCAGGAATGCACCCGGGCCGTTCCTGTGCCTGGCGCGTGCTGTTCGGAATAAACCAACAGTGATAAGACACTCCAAGGCCGGCCCACAGAATCCCAACACCTCCTCTACACCCCCACACACTCTGAGCTAACTTTCTGCTACAATAAAAGGTCAAAATGTGTTCACATTGGGCTTTTAGTGGAAACATGCTAACCTTCAGCTACAGAGCAGCTTTGTCTAATTAAATAAAAGTATGATCACGGCAGGAAAGACAAGCCAAACCACAGCTGTGAGGAGTACAGGAAACTGCATGACATATCCAGCCATTTGGTAGGCCTAATTAGAGCCTTCACTCTCCATGTACTTCTCGATGGGGGTCTGTGGGGTTAAACCTGGCCAGCTGCTCAATAGCCATACCTCACATACCTTTGAGTAAGACTACTGGTCTAAGATCACACCCCAGTTGTCCGTGTAATCAGAACCATTGGGACACAGGATATGAAAGGTATAAACTGACGGAAGTGTTTCTCGAAGCAGTGTGACACATGCTTCAGATCTTACTGATAAAGTTCTGAAACAGCTTTAAATAATGACTATAAAATCAGTGCAAACCAAACCGTTTCTGATCTATCGGGTAATAATAAGAGGGCACGTTCCCGAGATGTGAAGGCATGAGTGACCTTGAGTGTAAAGAACCTATGAAATAACGTAGATCAATTTAGGAGCCTTTTTGTTTGGACGGGAACAATTTGCTGATAAGTAATTTGTTATTATGGGGTGTAAAAATGCATTGTGTCTTTAAACCACAGCCATTTCCAGCTGAGAGGGAGCTGTCAGAACTGCTCTAAAGACAGCGCATTAATGTTGAGCAAGACTCCAGCTTCGCACCATGTGGTACGAGCATGTCACGACATCTTCAGGAATTAGAGCTTTTCAGAAATTCACTTAAAAAGCATAAGCCTTGAGGGAATATCGAAGCGAGGCTAAAAACACTAAAAAGACAGGGATAGCCGACCAGGTGACACACTGATCCGAGAAGGACTGACTGAAGGAAGCTAAGCTAAGCCAGCTGACTGGCTACAATCTCTTCAGGTAGTTAAACACTACCCAACGGCTACTGTTGGCCAGGGCATTGCGTTGCTGTTAACTAGCCGATTAAAGAAGAGTTCATCATTTTTCCACCCTTCCCTTCATTCTGAGGGAAAATAACAGGGTGGTAAAGGAGAGTCCAGAGTCACATGCTTTCTATTTATACATGAAATAAGTCAATGACTCAACAAATGAATTTAAGGGCACCCTTCATTTGACTTTGAAAAAACAATGAATTTGGAAAATATTAGGCCTTGACCCCAACAACCATACAGAAAGTTCTAACGAACATCTAGAATCAGATCCCCCCCACCATCTTTACAGGCCCTTATCACTAACACACTCTAAAAGCAAGGCTGTTCCAGCAGCAGCACGGCAGTTTTGAGGGGTGTGTGGGAATTCAGCTGTGTTTCTTGGTGTGATTACTTGACCTGTCTCACCCAGAGATCCACACCAGGCCTCTGTGCTGCTAAATAATGAGGACTGTAATCCGCCGCCTAAGCCGCTCCCCACTGTGCCAAGTCAGACGGACAATATTGAACCCAATGAGAGTCCACTAGGGTATACACACGCGCACACACACACACACACACACACACACACACACACACACACACACACACACACACACACACACACACACACACCCCAAACGCTCTGATGCAATAACAGCACCCTCCTACACAACATCAGCAGACCATCAGAATGAGGCAACTTCAGCCAACCTCTGCCTCGTTCAGGTCAAGCCAAGGTGCCCTCACAACAACACGGTCATTCATAAACGGCAGCACTGTGTGACAAGATCATCTATTTGGATTATGATTCATTAGTGAATAATCCTAATTAACACACTTTAAATTATTGTACAACAAGAAGGAGGCACATTATGACTGTTAACAACATCACCAACAGGGGGGGGGGGGGGGGGGGGGGTTTGCAAGGCTGGGTTTGAGAACTGCTAGTTTAGAATTCGTCATGTTCACAGCCCATTTTTCAGTAATCTGAATGTCACCCCTAACACACACACAGTCCAGAAAAGGGAAATGACAAGATACTGAGTAGCTTTTAAGTTTTAAGCCACATTAAACAAATCTGGCCTTTCAATAATATATTATTGCTGTCCAATGAAAAACATGTCCAGAATGGTGACTTTACAGGAGAAGGCAAAGATGACAACGCGTTTAACTTTGAATGGGAGCCAATGTAAATTAAGAGTCTATTCTAAGCCATTTAGAGCATTTCTACTGGTCTGTCCATCCAGAACTATTTACAAAGTGTACGGATCAGCCACAAGGTTCACACCATGGAGAAAACTGTGTTTTACTGGACAGCGCAATACATGCACTGCATATTGCAGGCCATAATCCCCTTAAAAAAAAAGACCCCTCCCACTTTTCTCTCCCGTAATCAGCTGCACATATGCACTTTAACCTATTGCAGTACTTACTGTTCGAAAACACCCACTGAACATAGTTAATATTACTTGTATATTATTTTTTATTTTCCTATATGTTGTTATATTTCCTAGATGTTCCTATTATATTATGTTCCTATATGTGTGTATATATATATATATATATATATATATACACACACACACACACACATACATGAAAATAATATATTAGGAACATCTAGGAAATATAACAACATATAGGAAAATAAAAAATAATATACAAGTAATATTAACTATGTTCAGTGGGTGTATATATGTGTATATATATATATATATATATATATATATATATATATATATATATATATATATATATATATGGACCAGAAGTGCAAATAGTAGTATTGTGCAAATATAACTTATAAATATAACAGGTGCATAATGTGCAATGGCAGACAGTGTGAAAGTTTCAGTATTGGGCAATGACATGTATGCAAAAATGGCAGTATAGTGCAATAACAGACAGTACACAAACTGTAGTATTGTGCACATACAGAACTAAGCGCGAGAGTAAATGATAATAAATAATAAATAAGGAACTACAGACATATGAGTAGTGCATCATAAGTATAAGGGGGCAGTGGTATAGCAATCAAATGATTAACACACAGGCATCTAATATCCAGACTCAATCTAAACTACTTGATTTAAGTTTATGAATCATAAACTTATAAACACAGACTGAAATTGTGAATAAATTCTAATATAAGTGAACTAGGTCCTTTAGGTCTCTCTGAAAGCAGCTATGTCTGAAGCAGGTATAGGAACAAACTCAACAGGTGAGTGAAGGAGGGTGAAAAGGCTTCCCCAACACTTCCCTGACTGCTCCAAAATAGTTCATTCAGAAATGCTGTTCTCCTTCAGTCCGGACTACACACCCCTGTCATTAGCACACGTTCATTAAAACGAAGGAAACTCCTCGTCTATTCCTCTAACATTACTCACTCCAGCGCTGCCGCTTTTGCTCGCATACGCGGCTCTTCCTCCTCCTCTGACGGGCATCCTGCGCTCCTCAGGGCGACTGTTTCAGCCTCAGTTGAACTCGAGTGTGAAGGGTTTCTTACAGTCCTCGTCGTTTCAGATGAAGCATGGCGAGCTGTCAGACGGTCCCGCAGAAAAGAAGCCCCCCTGGACGCCCACACTCGCCTCCTCTCGGGCTCTGTAACCTTCTTGAGAAACACTTTTTTTTTTTTTGCAGCGAGACACTTTCAACCAAGCCAGCCCACTTCAGGATCATACCAAGCAGGAAAGTGGGAAGGGTGCTCGTTCCGTTCTGGTTGGTGAGATTAATGAAAGAACCGGATATAAAGTGAAATATAAGGCAGATTTGGCTCTAAATATATATATATATAAAAATAAAGCTTATAATAAATGCTGCATGTAGTAGAAAACGAGGAAGGCTAGCTCGGGCATGACCCATTGCTCTGTACAGTCCTCCCCTTTGCAGTGGTTTCGTCCAGCTGGCAAACATTGATTTAGCTGTTCTCTCAAAGTTACAGGATAACAAACAGAACTCTTGTCTGCTATCAGAAGCCTCAGGCTAGTGAGCTCAGTGACTAACTGACTGACTGACTGAGAAATGGCTTAAAATAGTCAGGATCATTTATTAAAAGCTTACTTATGTAATATTAAAAGGCCAGTGCTAAAGTTTGCAAGCACATATGCATGCCTATCAGAATCAGAACCAGAATCAGAATCAGAATCTCTTTATTTCACCAAGTATGTTACACATACAAGGAATTTGTCTTGGTGAGAGCAACACGTATGACAAGTAACAAAAAAACACTGAACACAGTCTTAAACTAAAGGAAAATGACACTAAACAATAAATAGGGTAGGGGATAAATTAAAAAAGTAAAAAGTACTAAGGTAATAAAGAGCTGAAAATATATTTACAGAAAAGAACATCTGTATAGGTGTGCAAATAGTCATAGTGCAATATATAGGTGGGGAATTCAGAGGTAAGGTATGATAGAGGCAATGACAGCTTGCACCCAATAGGGTAGTCATACCACGTCATTTCAAGACAGGGTAAACCTGGTATTACTGTAAATTTGCAGACTGCAAGATTTAAATAACCCTATTGCCATCACCTTTGTGGGATAATAATCTATTTTTCCCACCTCAGGTGGTTTAAGAGGTCAAAGAAAATATCCTACACAGCCATGGTAGCCATATATTAGGATAAAGGAAGCTAATAGAGGCACAAGCCACCAACTATTACACCCCTGTCTGTCTGTGTTATAGCAATGCAAATGATGGCCATCACCTGCTGTAAACAGCAGGGGCAGTGGTGGCTCAGCGGTTAGAGCACCGGGATATTGATAACAGGGTTGTAGCTGCCACTGTTGGGCCCTTGAGCAAGGCCCTTTACCCTCTTTGCTCCCCGGGCGCTGGAGTTGGCTGCCCACCGCTCTGTGTGTGTGTACTCACTGCCCCTAACACATGTGTGTGTTCACTACCAGATGGGTTAAATGCAGAGGACACATTTTGCTGTACAGTGTACAGTGACAAATATGTGCACCTTTAAACTTACACAAATGTTTGTGGACACCCCTTCTAATGAATGTGTTCAGCTATTTTAAGTTGCATCAATTTCTGACTCATTGCAAATGCACACACCCACACACAGCTTGACTAGTCCCCGTAGAGACGTACAGTCAATAGAATAAAACATGAACCTATTGACATCATGCTTAATGCCAGGTGAGAGCTAGAGGAGTACAAAGCGTCCCAGCATTGAGCTGTGGAGCAGTGGAACTGTGCTTTCTGGAAGGATGGTTGGTGCTCCATCCAGTACTTTTGGGGTGATTTGGGGAATTGGGGATGAGGTGGAGTGATGATCATCCAACATTCTCATCTTACCAACACTCTGATTGTGCCTGAATGCAATCAAATCTTCACAGCAATGCTCTGAAATCTAGCAGAATCATTTCCTGGACAGTAGAGTTATTCCAATACAAGTATATATAACATTTTTAATAGCCTTGATTTTGGAAGAAACAATGCATTAGCAGGATCTCCTGAAAAAAAAAAAAATGACAATATATGAGTTCAATCATATATATGGAGATCTAATATATTGTCATATTTTTTTTCAGATGTGTGTGTTGGTAAGTCAGTCCACGTGCCTGCACACTTAAAATAAATGAAATGTTTCTTTTTTTAAACATTACAGTAAATGAGCAATACCCTGACCACAGGGCAAGACTGACCTCATTACTGAGAATCACGGTATCTCTCATCATCAGCGGTTTAGTTACACCCAGTCAAGCCCTGACAACATCTCCCGCTCAAACTCAATCAGCTCAGCCCTTTTGTCAGTGATGAACCTCTTTCACGCATGAGGCCATCATCAGCATCTGTTAATGTTAAAGGGGTGGTGCCTCTGTGTGGCTTTCAGGGGTAACAGCACCACAGTGTAGCGTGTGTGTGTGTCCATGCATGCAAATAGGTCGCTTTTTTAAGCCTGCTGTGTTCACCTCTCCTCCTCCTCCTACTCCTCCTGCAGTAACCGGTTCTAACTGTACAGCTGGAAGTGACCTGGTCAAACTTTATGTTCTCTAATACATGAGCCACAAATAGATGATCCGATTGAGAGTGATATTATCTAGCATTCAAAAGCTTGGAATCACTATTCTAAAAATATATACATATAATTTATAAATAAATATATACTAAATTTATATACACCAAACACTGATCACCAGGAGGACAGGTAAAGTGAAAAACACTGATTTTCTTCATCTACAGTGGCATCGCTTCTCTCAAGGGGTGGATAAAGCAGGAAAAATGGGCAAGCAATGGGCTAGATGACTGGGCCAGTCCTCTCCAAAATGGAGGCAGGTCTTGTGTTTCTTTTCTGATACGCAGTGGTCAGTACCTACCAAGAGTGGTCAAAGAAACGTCAACCAGCGAACCAGCTAAAGGCTCATGGGCACCCAAGGCTTGCTGATGCTCATGGAGACCCCACATCACAACTTACAGGTCTTAAAGGACCTGCTGCTAACGTGTTGGTGCCAGATACCACAGGGTGCCTTAAGAGGTCTTGTGGAGTCCAGACTTCGAAAAGTCAGCTCTGTTGTGGTGGCACATAGGAGAGCCCTAATACTAGTACTAATATTATGGCTGATCAGCGTATATGAATGATTCTAATATGATACAATGTATGATATAAGGGTTTATTACCTGGTTAAGTTGTTCTGCATATACAAAAAAGCCTCAAAGAACCCCTTATCACTACTAAACAGATCCCTTTTTGCTTAGGAAATATTGCATAATCCTACTAAAATGGCTTCTGGTGTATTTAAATCTACATTACATGAAGTTATGAATTATTGCAGAAAATCATAATAATTATAATAATAATCATAATAATAATATAAGATATTATACTATGACAGCAGTGCATTTTTATTATTCTCTGTACACTTAAAGGAGTAGTTAGTTCAAAAATCTGATAAACATGATTGATCAATGACCCCAGATGCAGTCCATCAGCCAAGACATGTTAAGTATTCGATGTGTGCTTCTTTAGTTTACAACAGGAGAGGCTAGGCTAACGTCGCTAACAAACACTGGACTTAGACTGTCACCAATCTCATTTCACAAAAACACATGTCCAAAACCAACTCTCAAAACATATGTAGATCTTAATTTGCCAGGTGCAGACAAGCTGATGTGGTGTAGAACATGGTGTGACTCACTTCAGGCAATAACTAAACGGTTGGCTGGCAATTCTGAGGTCTAAACTAAAGAACCACAGGTCAGATAACAAACAGGTCTTGGCTAATTGATCAGTGATCAATCATGTTCATTTTAATGTTGATTTCTCACCAAACTACTCTTTTACTATAAGCCAAAAATATCTACAGTCATGTGATTTCTGCACTTTATATTCAGGTTACAGTGCACTGTAAAACACACCGCATTGTGTGTGTGCGGCATTTGTGTGTGTGTGGTGTTGTAGGATGTATTCTGTTAACTGACCTTCTTCCTGAGAGCTGTCAAACCAGCCTGTTTCAGTGACTGGCTGCGTCGTCCTGATCAGCTTCGCGAGCTGTAGCTGCCACACAAAGCGCTAACAGGCCAACAGAGGCGTTTAAAACCCACCGCCTACTGTCTAACACACAGAGTTACATCTCAGCTGTCTGAGGAGAGCACAGTGTGGCTCAGAATGAGGAATATCACACACCCAAGGACAATCAATCCAGAGATTAAAGAATACTTTTTCTTTGTTTGTGTGTGTTTGAGCTATTTTAGGCCTCTTTGTTGACACTAAATATAGCGTCATGCCGACTGCTCCTTCAGTCACACTTCTGCTGCAGGTGAGAATAAAAAATGGTTTAAATGGAATTCAGCATACAGATCCAATTAACACCTTTAAAAATGTACAGTAAGCACCATCTTCATCATAGCACCATGTGCAAGGAAACCACTATGCTGTTGAACCTACTGGCACTATGCATAATGACAGGCGTGGGCTAGAGGGGTATAAAGCCCCCCCAGCATTGAGCTGTGGAGCAGTGGAAGAACTGTGTTCTCTGGAATAATGGAGCTACATCCAATATTTTTTCTTTAGATGAGTTGGGGATAATGTGAGGAGGTGATCATTCACTATCCTGACCTCACTACCATCCTGCGCCCAACTGTGTCAACTGCTCCAGCATCCCCCCCCCTGAAATCTAGTAGAAACCCTTCTTCCCTGAACAGTAGAAACAGTTACTCCAACAAAAGCAGGATCAACTCTTTTTTCAATACCCTTGATTTCTGAAGAAACAGTGAAAGAACAGGTGTCCCAATACTTTTGTCCATATAGTGTGCATGCCAAAAACCCTTTTGGCACCTTTGTTTTGTCAAATATGAGGTCCTGCATAAAGAAACTGGATCATGGTGGCAGGACAAACCTTGTTTAGGTTCTCTGTGTAGGTAAGTGACTAATGGAAAGCATATTTGACTGATATGTGACGTGTGTATTATCGGTCATTTTGCGGTATTCGGATTGTCCAGCAGGCGCTTTCCAGATTCAGATGTCTTATACATCCTAATGAATCCTGGTAAGCAGGGAGGTCTCAGAGGAGCTAAGGATCAGTGTGACGTCTTGGCAGCCATCAGATCTTTCTGCACCGTCCCTCATTACATTCACACCAGAGTCTCTCCTTCAACTCAGTGACACCATCAGCAAGCACAGAGCAAGCTGTCTCAGATCAGAGGCAGTCTGAGCCAGGGATGGGCCAATATGGAAGTTTTCTCTCAGAGCATCGGTGACCATAATGATGGCCATTTTCAGTATTAGCATGGTGTTGTTTAGCATACTGGAAATGTCTTTGAACCCTTTAACATTTTAAATAGAACAAAACATCTCAATTAAACTCTTTTTAATGGTTTTCAAAAACCAGCAAGTTAACAGGCGTGAACTGGTGATTCTATACCAGCTCAGAGATGCACCGTCTGGTCACGTCAGGGATTTCCATGGAAAAAGTTCAGGCAAAAACTAGGAGAGCCAGTTGCTCAGACTATTAAGATTAGTCTTGGACTACACTCCAGTGAATGGAGATTCTCCATTGAAAAAAAGGCTTAATCCCTGTCCAGGTAACCAACCCTTTATGTTAGTAATTTTATGCATTAAAAAACTAATAATTTTACATTTCAAATCTCTATTTATCCCTTAAAATTAAACATGCTCTTTGCCTTTAAGAGTGTTAGATCTACAGTGTACCCCCACTCCGACCTGCACAAATACAACCATCACACAAAAGTGATCAGAGAAAAACTTTTCCAGCAGCTTCATCATAAAGTTTAGTTTCAGAGGTTTTCACAAGAACATGTAAACAAGCCTGATGTATTTTGAGCAAAAAACCCACAAAAACCGGTCGTTCTTAAGCAGAAGTGAGCAAAGCCCCCCTGCGTGCTACTCTCCCCCATAAGCTCATGGTATGCAGATCATTGTGGAGTGTTCTTTCCTAAATTGGTGGTGAAGGAGCTGCTTTGACTACTACAAGCAAGCTTCCAATTCTCTGGAAGCAAAGCGATTTTTATTCACGCTGCCAGTCCCTGTCTGTTAGTGTTATAATTCTGCCGGGAATTTCCTGTAGACTGGGATTTCTGACACTGTGGATAAACAGGTGTACGCTTCCATACACCTGTGAACTCAGCTATGTCATTCACACTATGGCCTTTGGCACGCCCAAATGCCCAAACCAGTCCAATGAAATGCCAATCATTAACATCTGCTTTGCGACCCATTTTCCACACACTGAACGAGACTGTACACACATCACTGCACTGTAGCACCTTCTCTCAATCAAGAAATCCTGTCACACACCACATCCGATCCTCTTTGTGCAATGCCATCTGCAGGAGCCTGACATTACTACAATGCAAGGTGACAAATGTTTTGTCCGGGAACCTATATAGACTCTCACTCTCTCACTCTCTCTTTCTCTCTCTATCTATCTCTCTATCTATCTATCTCTCTATCTATTTGCCCTGTATTTGTCTCTAAAGGGCTGAATAAATGTAAATAGACTGGAATTTGTGATATTTTGGATATGCTCAATTTAGCTTAATTTTTAAACACAGACTGGACTGGACACCAAGCCACAGTGGGAGTGAACTTAATATATCTTAATATAATAACTAATAAATCTTAATATATCATGTCAAACTATTTAAGTGAAGAAAAAAATGTTCAATTTTCTATTCAGTTTGCCCTGTCAGGATCTAAATCATTTTAAATTGAGATGAAATATTAAATACAACACTAAGAATAACCTTTTACTTTAAATTAACTGTATTCTCACATAATAAATTGTTACAAACAGGTTCATTTGTTTTCATCATGTCATACCGTGCTCTCAGGCAGCTAGAGTATGGTTCTGTAGTCTGCCTGTACAGGACCGTACCAAATACACTTGAGGCAGCTTATGAAGGACTCGGTCATTAGCTAGATGATAGCTCAGTTTCAGGGAAAACAGCGCAAGTGTACTCTGAGACTGGATTTGGGAAATACTGAGCCGGGGGTCAATTACATGAGTAACAAATCTCATTTCCACTTTAGATAAGACCTAAATATGATCATTTGGGCGTGTGTGTGGTCATAAACCAGCAAGTATTCTGAATAGGGATGACCTGTGACTGAGTCAGGATCAGGAGAGGAGAAATAATAACAAACAAATAGCCTTACAGATAACACCCATTCATCAGCATAGGCCTAGGACAGCTTTTCCAATAACCTGTGCTGAGCTGACTTGACTTGTAGCTTTGGTATTGCTGCTGAAATATGCATTGGCCCAGGCCGAGAAGGGAGTGTCCTCCATGTTATGCGGCCTGAAGCTAAGAATGAATAAGTAATGCACTTCAAAAGATCTGCTTCACAGAGATCAAAAAAGAAAATCCAGAATGGTATAAATAATGAAATAAATAAATAAATAAGTTAATAAATAAATAAATCCAGACCTGTCCATCGGACTCTGTCCACTGCCTGCTCAAGTCCATTTGTCCTGGGACATGCTGCAGTATGACTTTGACATCTGATGACCGTCAGCGTTTTGCAGGAGACAAGCCTCACTTTTTTCCCCTAAACTTTCTCAAACTGAGTTTAAATGGCTGATTTTGTTTTTTAAAGTTAAAGTTAAAGTTGAGAGATCAGCGCCTTCAAGTTTAGTGACTTGTCTATATATGCAATACCGTCTTTAAACACTAGAGGGTCTGTTTTCACACTTTTGGCTGCCTTGGCTGATTTTAACAGAGAACCTATTTGTAAATGCTCTATAAATAATAGATACTGACCCCCAAATGACCTTTTCCGGTCCTATAAGGCCTTGTGTGTCAAGGAACTTATAAAGTTCTCAATACCTCATCATGATTACAAATCATTTCCATGGCTAAAAAGAACCCCATCTGCTGTTTGACACTTCCTAATGGGGTCTGGGCACGGCAGGGGCACATTAGGCTTGACAAATGTGTGGATTAAGCCATTTACCTTTAAATCAGGGGTGTTTTTTACGAGATTCTGAATACATACTGGAGTTATTAACGTACACAATCTGACGCACTGCCATTCTGCCTGAAATCTCCCTAGAGGTTTACCTCAGTGCCTTTGTGTGATCAGTTATGATGGAAATCTGAACTCACACATGTGCCTCCGCAGACATTACTGATGTAGAACACTGTGATAAGCACACTTATGGGTTTGTCTAATGTGCCTTTTACTACAGCGCGTCTACCAACAAGTATAGCGGCCAGCTGTAAACACACTGCAGAAGTCAAAGGCACTGTGTGCGTCTAAACAGGGGAGGAAGACGAGATGTATGAAGGTCACCCTGACGATCGCGCTCCTGCTGCTCCCTTTGGGCTTGCGCATAAATCAGAGCTATGGATTGCCTGACTCTTTCAGTGGCAGCTTCCGAACGAAAGTCCAGATCAGCAGTCAGGCCAGATCCAGACCAGGCAAGACTCTGGCCAGGTGAAGTTATAAAGACCAGAAATGATATAAAAGGTCAGACACTGAATGTAGGCCTATACTTACTGGTGAATGACTCCTATGTGATAACAGTGGTCTTGTATATGTATTGTATGCCATGCTAGTCCAGATGCTAGATTACCAATTTAAAGGCTCGTCATGCTCTCACACCTCACATTTTACGGACCCAAAAGTGATTCTTTTAAGACATCACTTAAAGAACCATTTCCCTTGGGTGCGATTAGTTCGGGCACACAGCACTCGAACCAAAAACACTCAGTCAAAAAGAACCGCACCGAGACCCTTGAGAAGTGGTGGTCTTGGTCCAGGCCCAAATAAACTCTGGAGTGGATCGTTTGTGGTGAGAACATGATCTGACCTCGATCCGACCCAACCATCAGGTGTGCTCCACAAATTCGAGCTAGTCCTCTCTGCCATTGCTCCATGTTAAACTGCACAGAAATCGGCACTAGTCCAGAACAAAGGACTTTCCTCCTGTATTTATCTTCTTGCTCCCACCCCAGACAGGTCTTCGACATGAGAGAACATTCTCACATGTTTGTTGTGACGCAGTTTGGTGTGCTTTGATTTTTGCCTGCGTGAAAACAAACCAAACCAAGGGGAAAACGCTCCAAATTCACAAACTCTTTACCTGATTTGGACCAGAGCAAACGAACGCTAGGTGTGAAAATGCCCTAAAACTGCCAGAACTTTGTTGCAGGGTGTCTTTGGTCACAAAGGGACTAAATTGGCTGCAGGACAAAATGCTAAAATGCTAAATGCTAAAATGCTAAAATGCTAGCACTTATTTGAACTTACAGAAACCATTGACAATTTTACTCTCTTTGTAAAAGAGTGCTAATTATTTACAATATCAAAATGTTATGTGTGTATGAACATTACATGAACACAGTCCAGCTCAGTGATGCACATGTTAAACCTAAACTCCAACGACTTCACTGGATTTAACAGGATTCACAGGATTCTAGCCAGTGTTTTGTAAAGCTTGTCCGACCCAGCAACAGATGCTAATACAGAAGGTTTTTGGGGGCAGAGCACGGATGGATCAATTATCTTAAGATATTAAAACAGATATGAGTGATGAGATTCTGTATACTGTAGCAGACCATCATTTTATACACCTGTTTCTGTAGCAAGTTCAAAGCTCCCTTTGTCATCCAGCCGCCTAGTTTATGTTTCCGAGTGGCAGCATTAACTCAACTCAACCTCCTCAAACAGCAATAAAATAAAAACATTATATGAAAGATAGAACAGGTACACTCATATTCGTACCTCAAGGAATGTATAAAAACCTAATCTGCAGCCAATATACATATTTCCATCTTACTTACACTGAAAAAGGGTCACATTATTATTGCAGTGTTGTTGTTTTTTTGGTCACGATGCCATGAACTTAACTGTCCCGCTCCAGAAGCTCTGTGGTTTTAAGAGAACCTAATACTGTTCATCTTTGTAAATAACTTTGGATTCGAATTTGCCATGATATAAAATACAAGCAGCTGTCGGCCAAGTCTGTGACAAATTTCCCATCATCCCTGACACATCCTAAAGTGGTTAGCAGCAGTTAAGCCGATAAAAACAGGCAGTGATTGGTGCACAGCGATTAGCAGGGCTGGTCGTTATGCACTGGATGTTATTGATTTTCCTGCAGAAGCTGGAGGCTTTAAGCCACTAATTAAAGGCTGTTTTAAACCGGCCCTAAAACCTCCTTGCAAGATCATGATGCTCATAAAGGGAAAATGAAATGTGATGATGCAAAACATAAATTGTTTCCACACATTCCTAAAACAATAGTTCAGAAAATCGAATGTGCACGATTACAAATACAGCAAATGTAGTCAGTCAGCCAAGGCCTAGAGGAGGACAAATGGACAAAATGGACAAAAGTCAATTTGTCTAAGGCCCCCTGCACACGTCCAGATACTTTTCAAATAGTTGCTCCAGTTCCACTTAAACACAGTAAAGGATGGAGATTTTTGAAAAAGCTCTTCAGAATGGAGATTTTTAAAAACGCTCTTCAGGGTGGAGATTTTTAAAAACGCTCTTCAGGGTGGAGATTTTTAAAAAAGCTCTTCAGGATGGAGATTTTTAAAAACGCTTCCAGGATGGAGATTTTTAAGAACGCTCTTCAGGGTGGAGATTTTTAAAAACGCTTCCAGGATGGAGATTTTTAAAAACGCTCTTCAGGGTGGAGATTTTTAAAAACGCTCTTCAGGGTGGAGATTTTTAAAAAAGCTCTTCAGGATGGAGATTTTTAAAAACGCTTCCAGGATGGAGATTTTTAAGAACGCTCTTCAGGGTGGAGATTTTTAAAAACGCTTCCAGGATGGAGATTTTTAAAAACGCTCTTCAGGGTGGAGATTTTTAAAAACGCTCTTCAGGGTGGAGATTTTTAAAAACGCTCTTCAGGGTGGAGATTTTTAAAAAAGCTCTTCAGGATGGAGATTTTTAAAAACGCTTCCAGGATGGAGATTTTTAAGAACGCTCTTCAGGGTGGAGATTTTTAAAAACGCTTCCAGGATGGAGATTTTTAAAAACGCTCTTCAGGGTGGAGATTTTTAAAAACGCTCTTCAGGGTGGAGATTTTTAAAAACGCTCTTCAGGGTGGAGATTTTTAAAAACGCTCTTCAGGGTGGAGATTTTTAAAAACGCTCTTCAGGGTGGAGATTTTTAAAAACGCTCTTCAGGGTGGAGATTTTTAAAAACACTCTCCAGGGTGGAGATTTTTAAAAACGCTCTCCAGGATGGAGATTTTTAAAAATGCTCTCCAGGGTGGAGATTTTTAAAAACGCTCTCCAGGATGGAGATTTTTAAAAAATGAGAATGAGGATTAAAAAAAAAAAAAAAACGGCTCTGCAGGGTCAAAAAAAAAAAACCCTACATATTCGTATGTGGACAGGCCCTAAATAAAAGTGTATCTGCAAGTAGATAATTAGTATAAGCTACATTAGCCGTGTAGCTCCAGTGTAACACAGAACAAGAAGACTTTCCTCAACATGTTTTGGCTGATTAACTACGTTTGTGCAAAGTGTGCAATTTTCCCCACAGATGGACAGGGATTAATGAAGGAAACGAAACATCAGGCAGGTGAATAACATGAGGTGTAAAGTAAAAGGAGATGGAAAATACCTGCCAGGGCTGTGTAAAGCTGCACAGGGAGGCGTGGCGTAAGTCGAGCAGGTAGAGGCAGTGCGGCTGGATGCTCCAGTAGCTGTTCTCTCTGGAGAAGCCTGTACGGAAGAGCTCCGAGCCGTACTGGTCCCTACAATAGAACATGCACATTAGCACACGCACACTGAGTGCCGCATTAACCTGAGTGACCACAACCTGTTCAGGGTCAGAGCAGGGGCTGTACTTGTCTTATCCACCACTTACTGGAGAGATCGCTTTGCTTAAAGCTTTCTCAAAGGTCATTTACGTGGCTGTGCCAACTGGAAATGAAAACCGGTTCTTCTTTTAACCTTGTTATGTTCAAAAAGTTTATGTCCCTGGTCTTATTAAGCACAACTCATCATACTGTATCATTCAAAAGACAATTACTTTTTGCACCACATTTAGATTTACAGCATTTAGCTGACATTTGCATCCAGAGCAACTTACAAAGTTGGTCGTATTACAGAGGTGGACCAATGTGGTGCAGCATTTTCACCCAGACCGAGAATCAAACCCCAGTCTCCCACATGGTGCGGTAGCTCACTGGCAGGTAGAGGTGTTGCCCGTTGCACCACATCGTACTCTGTACACTGCACCACAACACTCACATTGATCTGCACCACCATTCTCAAAACTTGGGACTTGAACAAACTCACAAACCCTCACTTAGCTGCGGCTGAGTTACGAGCCAACCGTTTTCCAAGGAGCAACATCTCACGGGCCCTGTGCAGGCAGCCCATTGTGGCCAAACTAGGTTTGTTTACTGGGGTCCAGGCAGTGCACTTGTTTTAGTGTTAGATTTTTAGATGGAACACTGAAGGGGGCGCTGTTTAAAACTAGACCCGTTCTACCTAAAAAATGTAGTAAGATACAATTATAAAGCTAAAGCTAAAATGGAACCCAACCTCCCCACCCTCCAGATGCACTTGCAGTGTGTGACACTCTCCAGGATCGCAGTATTCCCAGTCTGTAGAGGAGCGGTGGGGTGTGACATGAGTAATGGAGGCTGGGGGAACAGTCATTCAGTGCTGGCCGCAGGCACAGCCGTCCACAGGCTCGTTAGTCAAACCACAGAGTCCTCCATCAATCCACCCCTAACGAGCAGCTCTCCTCAGGGACAGCCCTGACCAGTCACCCACACAGCAATGCACAGCTACACAGCCAACATGAGGGCTTAGGGATAAACATGTCATTGTATACACACACACACACACACACACACACACATATACACACACGCATCCAAATGGACATTTAGAGACCGTGCAGTTGTGGCTGTTCCCACTGAATGTATGTAAGAAGTTAAGCCAAATGTTTTCTCCTTCTTTAAGGGAATTTCAACCCTCTAAATGAGTCTCCCATCCTCACACACATGCGGCCATTGAAATGTGCAAAGAAGCTTCCCATGAGACACTTTTCAGCTCGTCCTGCTAGCAGAACAACACTAACCATCCAATTCCATTTCTGTTAAGGCAGTTAACAGACGCCCACGTTGGCCAGTCTTACGCTAAGCCATGGGGGACCGAATTATGCTCTCTTGGACTCACCGGGGATTGATTCCCACAGTAGTTCTTAAAGTATGCACTTTCCAGCTTCTGTTAAGAAAATACAAAAATATTCTACATGTTCAAATGTTTTTGGACACCCCTACTACTGAATGCATTCAGCTACTCAGCTACTAAGTTTGTCTAGCCCCTTTGGAGAAGTACGGCTAATAGAATTGTACTCTCTGGAGTACATAAACCTGAGCCAACTGGCACCACGCCTAATGCCAGGTAAGAGCTAGAGGGATATAAAGCCCCCCAGCTATGAGCTGTGGAGCAGTGGAACTGTGTTCTCCGGAATGATTGTGCTCTATTCAATACTTTTGGGATGACGTGGGGTGTCCTCAGCAATGCCCCTCTAAAATCTAGTAGGAAGTAGGTGTAGTAGGTGTTCCCTGGACAGTGGAGACAGCTACTCCAACAAAAGCAAGGAAAACTCTTTTTAAAATATCCTTGATTTTGGAAGAAACTATAAATGAGCATGTCCCAATACTTTTGTCAATTTGCTTTTAACCATTCATCTTTGGTATTTGGTGTTTTTACACTATCTAGAGTATGTCATCATTCAATCACAATTCCTCACAGTTCTCCTCTGTCATCCGACCTAGCCAATCCAGTACTGGGCTAGATTCGAGGAGTTGAGGTCTCAAAATTCCCCAAATGGTTATATTACCAGATATCTCAGGACATATCCCATCAGACAGTGAGAACCGTCTGAGGCAGGAGTGCGGCTGAATGTTGCAGGTGTCTTTTACGAGTACACAGATCCTGCATATGCGCATCCACACATCATGTAGACACACACAATTGACCTTCACATACTTATTTTAAGAGCACTATTTCTCACAGGCTAAATCACCTAGAATGGTGTTGCCCTCTGTTAAGCCGAAAGAGACCACAGGGACACATGACGACACACGGCTGCAACTGTGATGCTCTATGGGGCAAGACAGAGGATCTGCTCTCCTCCCTATCACAGACACTTTAATTAGTTAGAAAATAAATGACAAAAAGTTTGTGGACATCTCTTCTAATGAATGCATTCAGCTACTTCAAATTGCACTTATTGCTGACACAGATGTGCAACTGCAGGCATACCGTGCTTTTGTTGGAGTCTTTACTATTTAGGGAAGCCTTTCTACTAGATTTTGGAGCACTGCTGTGAGGATTTGGTTGCATACTGCGACAAGAACGGTCAGAAGGTTAGATTATCAACACCCCAACTCATCCCAAAAGTATTGGTTGGAGCACCAACCATCATTCCAGAGAACAGTTCTTCCACTGCTCCACAGCTCAATGCTGGGGGGCTTTATACCCCTCTAGCTCACACCTGGCATTAGGTATGCTACAAATAGGTTCATGGTTATCTGCACCTAATCTATTGGCAAGGGATTAGACAAGCGGTGTATACATGTGCACATCTGTGTCAGCAATAAGTGCAACTTAAAGTAGCAGTGCTCGTCTCATCTATCTGACCACATTTGAGTAGGTGGGAAATTGTGTAAATTTGATTTTTGGCCAAACCATCTCTTTATGAGGACTGTCTTTCATATCTTCAAGCTCGAGTCCCCATAAAGACCACACAAGCCCACTCTCACACAGCGAGGGAAGCACAATGGCTCCCCAGGAGATGAGGATGAGGAGAGGTTAGAAGAAGGCCACAGGGCCCTAAATCTCAGCAGAGACGTTGCCATGGCTGGAGGCGGCGGTGGCAGGTCTGAGGCGCAGGCGGCCGTTAGCACAAGCTGTGCAGATGCGCGGAGAGATGGGACTGTGGTAATGTGATGTGACAGGAAGGAGGCGGGATACAGGCTCAACCCGCTTGGGGGCGGGGGAGGGGGCGGGAATTGAGATGGAAGCTGTGGTAACACGATCTGTTTCTGATAACTGGTTGAGAAAGACAGGTCAGACAAGGCGGATAACAACACAAACAGTGGAGAAGGAGGAACCTGGGGGAGGAAGAGAGGGAGGGTGTGAATATGCTAGACTGTGAGGGATCTTAGAAACTGTGGAGGAACCTCTTCTGGTGCTTCAAGGAACCTTCAAGAAAAGGTCCAGGTCGTTCAGCACAACTTAGCCATTTCCAAGCCCAGACACATCAGATCCCACACATCTGCCCGTTGCTCATCAGGTTTAGTGGGTGTGTTAAAACAAGGAGAATCACCAACCCAATTCCCAGTTTAACTCTTGACCAGCTACACAATTTGTCCAAATGTTTGTGGACACCCCTTCTAATAAATGCCTTTAGCTACTTTAAGTTGCAGCCATTGCTGACACAGATGTGCAAATGCACACACACTCACACAGAGCTTGTACTGTCCCTGTAAATTATTATTGGCAATAGAATAGGACTCTCTGGAGCACATGATCATTACCCTACTGGCATCATGCCTAATGCCAGGCATGGGAATGCTGATAGACCGGCTAGAGAGTGAAGGAAACTTCTACTTCTACTTCTTCTAGAAAGACAATGGTTCTACACCTTGAGCACAAAGGATATTGAAAAAATAGGGTTCTTTGCCTAGTGCCATTAATGGACCCTGAAGTGATTTATAGAAAATTTTAAAGGGTTCTATATATCTACAGAAATCTACAGAAGGTTTTGCATTAATTCAAAGAACCCTTTAACCAATCAGAGTACCATGT
The DNA here is from genome assembly GCF_030463535.1 of Salminus brasiliensis. NCBI lineage: Eukaryota > Metazoa > Chordata > Actinopteri > Characiformes > Bryconidae > Salminus > Salminus brasiliensis. The sequence continues at coordinate 8,177,591 of NC_132883.1, forward strand.
ATGCATAAAAATGGTTCTTTCAGCTGTTTTGGATCTGTACAGAAACCTATTCCATTTACTAAAGAACCCTAGAGAACCCTTTTTAAAGACAGATAGACTGATAGCACCATGACACTTAAATGTTTCATGAGTGCTGCTAAAATGGTTCTTTGCCTGGTTAAATGGTTCTTCATATACAAGGAAACCATCAGATGGTTCTTCATTGACTAATTTAAAGATGGTTCTATAAAAGGTTTCAGTCAATGGTTCTAGTGTTCCATCGTGTCTGTTGCTGAACTGGTTGCACACAGATTTGTGTACCCTACATTTGTCATATGCATTTGTGTGTGTGTGTGTGTGTGTGTGTGTGTGTGTGTACATTTTTAGAAGGCAATGTCATGGGCAGCTGTCAGTAGATGATGACACACAGAGATGTAGAAGCCTGATGTGACTCCTCCGATTGCAGCTGAGCCGCAAGACACAGACACACATATACACACACACACACACACGCACACCATTTTTTCTTTATACACATTCACTCACATGTACAAACACACACACACACACACACACACACATTCAAACACTACCACAGAGGCATGCCCTTATACACACACACACACACACACTCACACCAACATATGCACACACACACATACACTGATGCTGATTGTGTCAGACTGAAGATGTGTGTGGAGCAGATGGATCCACACTGACAGAGGGAGATGCAGAAAAGCTTGCAGGCTCTGATTCAATCACACTCCTGCTGAAGCTCAATACTGATGCTGGAACCCTGTCCACCATTACACCAACAAAGGAGTGTCACTGAGCTAACACACACACATTCAGCACTGACTACCACACTAACCTCGCTCCTACATCACACAAGAAACACAACAAAACACTAACAAGCTGGGCTCGTGTCCGTGAAACACATCCCCAAAGCATTAGGAGTCTGTAAACGAGTCAGAATGCTACGGTCAGTGTAGTTCACACCTTAACGAGCCGTTGAGTGGCTAGGACCTGCTCGCTGGTCTAGATATTTATTACATTTCTATAATGTAACCCTTTAACAGGCACTGCAACCGCACGGTAGATCTTTGTGATGTTGTGATCCAAATGCTGTCACTAAAACCAATGTTTAGCTTTTTTGGCCTTATGCTCCTCATTGAGGATACAGTGGAAAACAGGATATCGCTGTGTGACGAGGCTCTTCGGACTTTCTCCTCAAGTTACATAAAAAAACATTGAATTTCACGTTCTTTACCCTCTAAAAATGAGTTTATTAAATTATAGAAACGTGACAATTTTGTGACCGCTTAGTTGAGTTACCCACTGACATAAACACTCCACCAAGCCATTTACTCTTTACATAATAAGACATGAGCTGGTAGTCCTCATTACTTCTGCAAAAGCCATCATAGTTCAGCCTCAATGAAGAACACTGTGCATTAACTAGCTACAGCTACAGATACCTAGATGGGAAGGTAGTTATAAGCAATGCATTTTACTTGTACATGTCTATGAGGCCAAAACAATTACATAAACCCGACCCAACCAGAGAAAGTCATAATCAAAGCTGGTGCAATGGTAAAACACGATGGAGACTTCAGGAGAACATGGGGTTGTCGATACTGGAGAGCAGCTCATCACCTCCAGACTCAGACTCCAGCTAGTTATGGGAATACGGACTGGTACGTGAACCAGACCACCTGACTGTTGCTGTCCATATGCCTGTGTTCACAATCGGAAGCTCAAACTGAACTGACACAAAACAGAGCGAAAGCCAGGGAAGTCAACCTGGGATGCACACTAGGCTAAAAGCTACCGTTAGACACTAGCTGTTACCATCTCTTCACTCCAAAATATGCTTCCCGAAAACAAACTGGACCACCTCAGATAACAACCAAACTGGGGTTAAACACACATCAGAAGGAAAAGTGCAAGGTTATTTTTTAAACAATAAGACTTGAGTAAGACAAAATCTGTGGAAAGCTAACTGGGCTACAATCTCTTCAGCTAGCTAACAGCACATTGCGCTGAGAGGACACAATGAGAGGACAGCAACACTATCTGGTAAGACTCTGAAATGATAACAGTTTTTTGGTTACAGTGTTAAAACTATGCTATATATGCAGGCTCGAAGGACCGAAAATCAGCCAATAAACAGCGCGTACAGATGAAAGGAAAATCAGCCGGTTTCATTCAACCAAAGCCACTATTTCTACATCAAGGATCAACTTAAAATACTCAATACAATGCAAAATACTGGTATTTTGAAGGCATATTATCAAATATGATTATATGAATTGCTCAGTAACTACAATTAAATGAATTATGTGTGGTACAAAGTTATGTAGGTGAAGATTTTACATCTGTATTCACTAAAAAAATCTTTCTGGAGTTTAAGGTTAATTGAGCTACCTTATATATGGTACAGCTATACAGCATAGGGCTGGGCGATATGGCAAAAATACTATATCACAATATTTATATAAGACTTTTTTTGCGATACACAATGTTTATCATGATATATGTAATCCTAACAGACTAAAAAGATCAGTAGCGACAGATTCTTATAAACTACTATTCAGATACTCTCCCGTATCTGCTGCTCTTCAGCTAATAAAAAACTGTCTAATTACACTCTTAGTAATGAAGCCTGCAACCTGCAGCAGTGTTTAAGCGCTAACAGTATCCTCCATATGCTTAGAAAAGCGTATTGTTATCACTATCACAAACCTTATCACAATACAATAAAATGTCATCATATTGACCAGCTCTAATACAGCATTATATATATATATTTGAATTTGGCAGGGTCTGATTCAACTCACAAGTCCCTGTAGAAATAAATGTCAGTCATAAAAAAATTATAATGATTACTTCCCTCATACAACAGCAATAAACAATGTATTTCCCTAATAATAATGTTTTGAGTTTACTGGCTAATGGCTTTGTGTCCACTGTGTTTGGAAGCAGCCTTGTTCATAACATCAGTTTCATGCTGTGGCACTGACCAGGCACCCACGCTTTCCACATAAACGCAAGATTCGACTTAAATTGGACGCTTTGGGAGGCAGAAGACCAAACGAACCAGTGGAGACAGATGTCAGCACAGCTTTGCATGCACGAGCAAGCCTAAAAACCACCGGGAAATGTCAGAACTGTCAACATAATGCAAACATCCACGGCTCGCTTTCATACAGCATTGTGTTGTAATTGTCAGGGAAGATGTTAGAATGTCCTGCCCTGCAGTTACACTTACAATCAGACCTTTAAAAGGTGCAATAAAAGAAATTTGCCATACAAACCTGAATGACAAAGAATAAAAATATTGGGACACCTGCTTATTCGTAGTTTCTTCCACAATCAATGGTATTAAAACAGAATTTATCCTGCATTTGTTGGAGTAACTGTCTCTACTGTCCAGGGAAGAAGGCTTTCTACTAGAGTTTGGGGTACTGCTGTGAGGATTTGATTGTATTCAGCTAAAAAAATGTTGGTGAGATCAGGATGCTGAATGATCACCACCACACCTTATCCCCAATTACTCCGCAAGGCCCCTATTAGGCCCTTAATGTGGTAGTGACATTAAGGACATGCCATTAGCTATAAACATGAGGTGTGAATGGTTTCCAGTGTAGCCTCACGTTGTGCATAATATGGACGCTGTCACAGTGAGGAAAGGTCAGATATTTGCCCTTGATTATGCAGGAGAAGATACTGAAAGCTGCTGATAAAGCCAAACGCCATGATTCAGCAGCCCTTCCCTCCCCTGCTGAAAGAAGAGCTATGAATATTGAAGGCAGCTCCAGACTGACCCTTCTCTCCCCAGCGTCCATACTCAGCGCCATCCATCGTGGCAGCAGTTTAGCTCGGGATCTGGGAACCTGCCGCTCAGCACCGTCGGTGTGTCCTCTCCTCTAACACACCTGATTTAACTCATCAGGTAATTAGCAGACCCTCCATGAGCTCGATGAAGTGTGAGTTGCAAAGAAAGCTGTCTAGGGCTCTTCCGTTAAGCGCTGTGTGGCTGCAGACATTTAAAAAATACTTTCATGTTTTTAATATTTTTTATATATATATATATATTTCAATATTTAGAAAGTCTCTTAAGAAACTTTACCAATTAAAACATCCTCACAACAGAGATAGGACAGCTCATAAGTCACCTTCATCACAACAACGTCAAGTTTTCCGTCACTGGTGTAAATCAGTGTCCCTAATGCAAGTCTGAATTAAGTGTTCAGTATTTAGTATGAGTCCAAGTTAAGTCTCTGGGTCCAAGACTGAGTAGAGTTGAGTTGCTGATGTCTGAGTTGAGTCTTGAGTCTTTGGTTTGAGTTAGAGTCGAGTCTCGACTGGTGTGAGTTAGAGTAAAATCAGAGTAAAAGTCTTGTGCAAGGCTGAGTCAAGTCTCGAGTCCCTAGTCTTAGCCAGAGTCCAGTCTTATGTCTCAAGTGTGAGTCAAAGTTGAGTCTCAAGTCTCGGGGCATGAGTTTACATGGAAGACATTTAGCGGACGCTCTTCTCCAGAGTGACTTACAGAAGTGCTTCACTATTATTCAGAAAATACCCTTAGCTAGTTTCTTTAGACTAGAGCCCAAAAGATACCTAAGCTACCTAAGATACCTAAGCTTAGACACTACTAAATACAAAAGTCAGTATGAAGACCACAACACTGGGCACTACACTTCGCCCAGGTACTCTTGGAAGAGGAGAGTCTTCAATCAGTGTTTGAAGACAGAGAGCGACTCATGGGAAGTTCGTTCCACCACTTCGGTGCAGGACAGAAAAAAAAGCCTGGACGCTTGTTTTAAGTGGATCTTAAGGGATGGCGTGTCAAGCCGAGACACTCTAAGGGCTTTTGGTACTGATCAGCTTTTGACCACTGCCATCAAGTACGGAGGGGCTGTCTGGTCCATTCTTGGCTTTGTTGGCCAATGTCAGGGTTTTGTATCTGATGCAGGCAGCAGCTACAGGATGCCAGCGAAGAGAACGCAGCAGCGGGGTTACATGGCTGAAATTAGAAACGTTGAAGACGACCCGTGCCACTGCATTCTGGATTAACTGCAGGGGCCTGATGGTGTGCAAAGGGAGACCAGCCAGAAGAGAGTTGCAGTAATTAAGTCTGGAAATGACAAGCGACTGAACAATCACCTGTGTGGCCTCTCTAGAGAGGAAGGGTCAGATTCTCCAGATTGAAAAGGAGAAATGTGCAACATGAGATGAGAACGATAATAAGAAGGTTGCTTCAGAAGCAGTGTGATAACAAATTCACCAGACGAGCAACACAAACGAGCTCACAGTGGGTAATACACACTAATCAAGAGGCCATAGAAAATAATAAGACTGGCAAGAACACAGCAAAAACACACAACACTCAACTACGATGAAATTCACATTATACGTCGTGGCTCATGTTCATGTCTGTAAGTGACCCACAGCCGTCATTAGTATGAATAGATTAAAAGGACCTGACCTGAAAGGACACACTTTGTCACCCTTATGTGCTGTCAATATCTGACCACTCTCATTACAGTCACATGGCCACTTCAGATCAGATATGTACTCAGTCTATCACTGCAGATGAAAGTGGCTCAAAGGTGACTAGAAAACTAAATCCATTTTGTGTTCACACTGCTCTGAAATGAACCAGATCTGTTTCACTTTTAGATAAAGAGGTAAGATTTGCTTCACATCAACTCTGTTATACAGATGTGGTAATCTACCTGAACAGATTAACAGTGGTGGGACACAGTACTGAACGCTGCTTCTCCACTTAACACTGATCATCAAACACTGGTCAAACCTTGTCCTTGAAATCAGCTGTGAGGTCACCTTCATTTTGAAGTCTGTACAGTGATGTGGATCATAGCTGATCATAGCAGAGGTGTGTTACGAAAGGTAATCTGAGAGAGTTTGTTGCGGTTTGTTATGTAATGAACGGCTGGTGGTTCTCTCTCACTGCAGCGATTTAGAGAAGTGTAATTATGGGGCTTTGTCGCTGCACTGTGTGGACATCCTGCCCCCCTTCCATCTGTCTACAGCTAATTACCTTTACTCTCCGGAGAGAAATGGAGAGGGATAGAGACAGAGAGAGAGAGAGAGAAACGTGAGTGTGTAAAAACTACACAAACCTCACTAGTTCCCTATTTAATGTAATACTAATGTAAAACTACATTTTTTTATTAATATTAATATTAATATTTTTGGTAAATTTGCCAAAACCCTTCTTTTAAGTCAGACAGACAGACAATATAAAGATAAATAGACAGATAGACTGTCAGTCAGACAGATAAATACACAGACAGACACATAGATAGAAAGATAGAAAGTCTCATTAAAAGAGACATTTAGAGAGAGAGAGAGAGAGAGAGAGAGAGAGAGTATATCAGTATAAGCAGTGTAATTTGTGAGACTTGATGAATGAATATGATGGTGGTGTTTGAATCTGCAGCATCTGTTTCATATATTCAACAACAACAGACACATTTTCTGAGACGCTGATGTGCAGCTGCACTTTACACCATATCTGATCAAAACATTTCCATTCTATTTTTGTTGTAGTCTGAGGCATGGTAGACTTTCAGCTGCTTCACGAACCTGCCCACTGGTACTTCACTTCAAGCCCAGAAAGAAACCACTGTATCAGCCGTCCGCAGCGCACAGCACAGACAGAGATTAGGTTAGGACATACTGGAGTGCTCCTCCTTTAACTACAGTACCGAATAGCACAATTACATCACACTGCATTAGAGTTTAAAAGCCACGGGGGAGCTGCAGAACTCCAGGAGATGGAGACACGGCAGGGGCAAAAGGACGGGGGGACGAGAGACGAGCATCAGGGAGGATTAGAGGACAGAGCGTGAGGGAGAACTGAAGACGAGGCGGGGTAGTAAAAAAAAGTGAGAGAGAGAAGGAAAGAGACTGATAGAGAGAGAGAGAGAGAGAGAGAGAGAGAGAGAAAGGGATACTGAATGAAGAATTGCTGCTGTTCTCTTATTCACCTTCACATCCGCCTCCCTGTGGCTGAACTCCGCTCCCTAAACCCCACTGTACAGGTTTTCTTATCTGAGAGACAATTACAGGAAGGGGTGCATAAAAGGCTGTACCTCTTGGGGGAGTCATCAGGTCAGAGATATGGCACGGACCACCCCATAAGGAGGGATGGGCCACCCAGACTGTGGCCCAACCTAATTCTTTTAATGAGCGTTTACCAGTTTATTTCATACCTGCCGCATCTGCAGTGTTCAGGAGTTATTTCTCACCTAAAACTAATTCCAGTAACCTGAGAAATTCTGACAAAAGCGTGAATTCCAAATTGATGAAGAGTTCATGTGGGCCTGCAACATTTGAGGAGATGCATTAAGCTGCCCCAAAAGATAAAGATGCACCAAAGTGTGTTTCCACACGTTCTTGTTAACATGATATATGAGAACATATCATTTTTAAAGAGTAACTATCTAATCATTTTTATTAGTAAATCACATGTTCATATGGACCAACATGACATTTCCACCTAATGCATCACTAAATACAACAATGTTATTGTTTATGAAAACAGTTATATATATATCATTATATAATTTACAGTATTATGTGTGTTCCTGTTTACATAAGACACATTTATGCAAATGAAAAAACTACTACAAAAAATATTAGGCTTTCTCAGCAAATGCCATGATTTGAGCCTTCATGAGAGCAGCCAGGAAAAAAGATTACACTTTCATATATACGTTTTTTTTTTGTGGCTTTTTCCTTTTAGACAGGGTCCGTCAAGATCAACCCAACCACCCTGTTATACAAAAGAAATGGTGAAAACTCTTTTATTTAATATTTTACACTAATAATACAAAATAAATGATTTATTTTTAATTGATTGGCACGTGTGCTAGGTCAGTAACTTGACCACAAGGGGAAGTGCAGCCATTTTAGAATTAAGTTTACCACCCTGTCACATTTCATCTGGACTATGGCTCCCATATCTGAATAAAAAGCATAATATTAATAAGGGTTTAATGCCTCAGGTCGTTTTTTGGAAGATTAAGAGTTTGTTCTTAATGAATATTTAGAAAATTGCAGCGTGGAAATGGCACCCATTTCACAGAATGACTCGCAGTCTTGTTTTGTGAAAAAGAGGCCACTGAGTCCTTTTTTTTTTTTTTTGGCACGGTTTGGCATCAAAACAAACCAAAAAGACATTCTAACCTGTTAATACAGATCAGGAATGAAATAAAAATTGAATTCCTTAAATAACTATATAATTAATGATGTAGAAATTTCAGAAAATCACAAAAAAGAATGTCCATTATGGTAATATATTAATGTTTCCATTTAAAGCAATATTATGTAGCATACCCAAAAAACGCAGCTTCAGAATCATGGTGAAGCTTCACTGACTGTAACAGGGAGAACTACGGTCTGTCACTGCCACTGTGGGCTGGAATGCAGATAATGCACTATGGACTTTTGGTGGCTCTGCAGGAGACCTCTTGCCAGAACTGTGCAATGCTGCATAACCATACATTTGTCATATCTGTGTAAAATCTTGTAATATTACGCTACTGCCTCAGTCCACATGCTTCTTTCACTGCAGATGAGGGTCCTGTATCTCTCAGGTTGTTAACAAATGCATGTTTATAACCTGACTGTAAGGGGAGCCCAGGAGCAAAAAACATTCTCACAGTTTTACAAAACACAAAAATCTGATAACAATAAATTCCTCCAGTGACATCCTCTCAGTACCATTCAGTTCTCTAAGGTCTTAAAGGAGTTACAAACACTGAAACCGCAAGATGTCCACCAGGGGTTACCGCATCTTCAGATGAATAACAGCACTTCCAGCGGTCACTCACACCCTCGAGTCCATGATAGCAAACACACACAAAAAGCTTAGCACTGTAATCCAAACCCAGTGACCCTGAAAAAGGTCAACAAGCATGAAGGGCATGAAGACAGGAATCTACAACAAGGGTCTGACTACAGGCCATGGGACTAACACAGGTGTGTAACACACACACACACACACACACTAAAGATTCAAAGCAGCATGCAAACATCAGTCAGTGAACCACCTCTCTCAGCCCTCACACTCTTAGCAACTAGATAGTAGATGGTAACAATATTACTGCCAAAATCTGAAGACTCAAGACACACACACTGACACACACACATACACATTTGCTTTAATACCGTGCCAAAGGTCAATAAACACACACACATACACACACACACACACACACACACATATATATATATATATATATATATATATGTACATATATGTATATATAAGTATCCTGATCACTCTTTTGACCTCTATGCAGGATCTCCAAAGACCACCCAGATAAACCCCCTCAAAACTCAATTTCTGAAACATTCATTATAGGGATTTTAATTATTTAAATGCTCATCAAATTTTCAGCGAGGGAAAAAGTAGCTAAAGGTTAGTGTTTGGACGATGGGCAGTTGATTGAATCCGGGTTATTCCCGCACACACGCTGAGTGACATAGATCCACGCCTGTGGACCAGGCTGCTGTCCCAAAAATCCCCCTTAGGCTTCAAAGGCCAGCCTGTGCCCTCAGAGCGCTGTCAGTTTGAGGCCGCCACGGGGAGCCAGGCTCATCTGTGGCTGACAGGAATCTGACTGATTGGTGGAAATGAGAGACACTGAGCCGGTCCATCATGATCACCATGTGGAGCGTTATATCGGCACCATTTGATCAGTTTTCAAGTCTTTAAAATGAGCCGTAAAAAAGTCCTCACAAATCAACGGCAGCGGCGTGTGGCTGAGATCCATTTTGCTGGGTCATCCCTGACACAAATCAATGCTGTCCCCATCGACGGCAGGGCCATTTGCATTTTGCAGGAGTTGCACCACTTTTTTTACATGCCTAAAAATAACCACACGGTGTGGTTAAGCACACTAATGTAACGACAGACAACACTTTAAATAACAGCACAGGTTAGGTAGTAGAGAAGGCAAAATTAGCAGGCAGTGTGTTGTCAATGTGTGAGCCATGTTTTGGGGTCTATTTTAGCCATAACTATAAGTGGCTTAAATTCTGGATGAAGATGTAGCCTAGATTTGAACTCCAATTTACCAACAGCTGGATGTACCACTAAAATCACTTGAAGAAACAAATCTAATGTAGAAAAATCAATTCTCATCCTAAATGTAGTCAATCAGCCAAGGCATGTTTAGGGTGTTTTATTTCATTGGTTTTACACTGAAGCTGCAACAAAACTAATGAAGCTAGGAATTAATTTGAAGCTAATAATAATTAGCATTGTGCTCCACCCGCACGCCTAGAATCATCTCTCACTCAAACACTGGTGTCAAGTTGTTGAGTAGTAGTGGTCTAAAATATATGCCACTAGAAGAGAGAGCCAGTATTAACATTTTCACCAATTTGTGCTCCTACTGTACTTATTCGTGGGATCAGAAACAGACAGACAAGCCTTCGCTTACCACGTCCAGCAATGAGCTCTGAGCAGCCCTGAACCTCACTCTTTGACTTTTTTTTGGCACTCTTTTGGTAGGTACTGTCCAGTGCATACGAGGAACTCTAATCCAGTCGTCTATCTCCTCTATTTTTTTTAAACGCTTGCTCATTTTTCGTACAATTTACTGACCACTAAAATGACTTTGAAGGAACAGCTTGAAGGAAAAAATCTAATTTCAAAAAATCAATTTTCATTCTAAATGTAGTCAATCAGCCAAGACATGTTTAGGGTGTTCATTTCATTGGTTTTGCACTAACGCTACATTGGTAATGAAGCAAGCAAGTAATCTGAAGCTAATAATAATTAGCAAGGAGATGCTCAGATCCAGTCATTTTTAAGCTTGCTCATACTTCTTGCTTCCAACACATCAGCTCCAAGAAACGGCTGTTCACTTAATGCCTGACATGTAGATCCACCCCTTGACAGGGGCCACTGTAACAAGATAATCAGGGTCATTCACTTTACTTTATGTCAGTAGTTTTAATGTTATGGGTGATAGATGGTGTTGAAATGGTGCCAAATGTCGTTATGGGTCATTTGTCTGCTAATTGTTGTTTTGGTTCATTGCTTACATTTATGACCATCCAATATGGCTTCACTTATTCACTTAAGGTCCCAAAATCTTAACATGCTCTGATGAAGCTGGCCGAGGGAGGTGGTGCCACCAGAAGTACGGTAAGAAGGGTCCATGTTAGACCGTAGGCCAACCCCAGTTCTGTCCAGTATCGGTTTCCTCAGCAAAAAACTGCTGTTTTAGCCAATCAACTAAACAACAAAGCTAACTTTGCATTTTTGCAACACAAATCTAACGGTTATTGTACAATTTTTATCTGGTATACCAGAAAAACCATACAGCCCATGTTTACCACCCATTGCTAATGTTCATTACTCTCAAATAGACTTGGTTGTGTGTAAACATGATTGGTCCTCCTCAGACTACAACTGCTGTTGCTACCCATGTTCCAGCCCAGTACCACACCCTGCCTGAACAGCACTGTTCAATCAGAAGCACATTGGAGACTTCGAAAAAGCCTGTCAGTGATTGGCAGTGAGCTGGATGTCACGGGCCCAAGCAGCGCTCCAGTACAGCGGCAGGCCGGCTCCCCTGTGGCAGCCAAATCTACTCTCCACACGGACAAATCCAAAAGCATGGCCTCAGCCAGCAGCCTTCAGCTGGTCCATAGATCTGCATGTCCAAACAGCCAATCAATACAGAAGCGTTCATCTGGGGAAGTGACAAGATGGCACAGACCACCCAGGCTGGTTAGGAGAACAAATGGACTACTGTTCAAAAATTTGGAATCGCTGTAAATATTGCATCAAATATCATCGCCAAAAATCTGTATATGTGTATTATTTATCATAATTTATACAATTCTTGTATAAAACATAAAAAATATCATCAGGAATAATATGTGTCCAAATTTCATGATGGACAGACCAATAGAAATGCACCAAAAATGACTCTAAATTAAATATTTTACATTGACGTCCACTGAAAGTCACGTTTTTTCCTTCTAATGCAAGGTTACTATTTTAAAGATGCAAAGATTTTTCGGCTCCAGCGGTGATGATGTACAATTCATTATTCACTAGTTCAGACCAAGCCATCAACATAAGATAAGAGTGTTATAGAAGGGAGAGACCTTTGGGCAGGAGTTCAGGTGACGCCTGCTTGTAGTAGGGAAGATTAGTACAACAATTGATTCTGAACTTTTAAACTGTACTGTATATACCAACACTCCTGGAGCTTGGGTGGTGGTCAGGGGTGATCCCGTTGCTTATCACGGCCACCAACCAACAGCAAAAACAACATTAACACAAATCCATTACAGCATAAACACAATAATTATCAGCCTTTTCTAACTGGCAGCTGAACGCCTCTTAGTGTGTGGGAACCAGGATTAATCGTGTGGTCCAAAACCATCAATTTAACCATGTGTTTTCATTTTAATGACAGTGCTTGTGTAGCTGAGTGCCTGCGGTCCGGACCCCAAAGCAAATAAAAGCCTGTTTATAGCCATGAGCCCACCATTGATGTAGTGCTTGTCAGCGCTTGCCGTGTTCTTCAGTAAGGTCAGGAGGCTCAGCGGTCGCAGCAGACAAATCATTTGCAACGTCGCTGGCAGTTTCCACCACACACTGAATACGATACCCCCCAGAATCCCACAAAACAGCTGCTAATTATACAGTAACACTTAGCATGAGTAATAAGCGTAGTTATTAGTAGCATATAGCGCACTTAGGGCACTTAACCAGAGATACTGTAACTGACTTACTAAACTCTGTACATATTAACGTACCTTCTCTTAATTTTACACACTAATTTAAAACTGTGAAATACGTTAAACTGTGTAGTGTAACACTGGCTTTAGAGAGGTGAGTAAAAAAGTGAACCTTCTTTCTCTGAAATATTTTGTAGTACTGGTCAGCTACAGCTAATGTTAGTAAATGATAACACAGGTAGTGACTGATAACACCATAATGCCCCTAAATGCAATGCAGACATCCAGCACAAACCAGACATTTGTCAAATGTCCAAGCTAATCTCTCGAAACTTTTTAGTGGCTAGATATTTTAAAGGTCACTACTGACAACAAAGCCTGTTTTAGTCCTAAGGCTTTGTGCTAGCCACATTAGCTAAATTAGCTAGCGCTATTGTTGTGCTATGGGCTATTGCATTGGGATTGGTGTATTGTAAAGCAGCCAACTAAAAAGACTCCTGACAAACTTCTAACATTAACAATTTATTTTAACACGTTATATTTCCTTTATAGCAGGATACACTCTACTCTCGCCATCTGTCTGGACATGCAGGAGAAATCTAGCCAGCTAGATAACTGTTTAACGCTACAATAATAAAAACACACTTGCAGTTTAAGCCTTTAAATAATGCGTTATCTAAAAACTGATGTTGCCGAAAGTATTCACTCACCCATCCCTTTCAAATCATTAAATTCAGCTGTTCCAATTAATTTCATAGTCACAGGTGTATAAAACCAAGCACCTATGCACACAGACTGCTTCTACCAATATTTGTGAAAGAATGGGTCGCTTTCAGGAGCTCAGTGAAATCCAGTGTGGTACCATGATAGGATGCCACCTGTGCAACAAGTCCAGTTATGAAATTTCCTTGCTACTAAATATTCCACAGTCAGTTGTATTTTGACAAAGTTGAAGCAATTGAGAACGACAGCAACTCAGCCATGAAGTAAAGGCCATGTAAAATGACAGAGCGGGGTCAGCGCAACTTTCTGCAGAGTCAATCACTACAGACCTCCAACCTTCATGTGGCCTTTAGATTAGCTCAAGAGCACAGAGCCTAGAGAGCCTAATGGATTGGGTTTCCATGGCCGAGCTGCTGCATCCAAGCCTTACATCACCAAGCGCAATGCAAAGCGGTGGATACAGTGGTGTAAAACACACCGCTACTGGACTCTAGAGCAGTGGAGACGTGTTCTCTGGAGTGACGGATCATGCTTCTCCGCCTAGTGATCCAAGTCAAGATTTAGTTTGGCGGCTGCAATGAGAACAGTACTTGTCTGACTGCATTGTGCCAAGTGTAAAGTTTGGTGGAGGAGGGATTACGGTGTGGGGTTGTTTTTCAGAAGCTGGGTTCGGCCCCTTGGTTCCAGTGATAGGAACTCTTAATGCTTCAGCATGCCAAGAGATTTTGGTCAATTTCATGCTCTCAACTTTGTGGGAACAGTTTGGGGGTGACCCCTTCCTGTTCCAACGTGACTGCGCACCAGTGCACAAAGCAAGGTCCACAAAGACACAAAGATGAGCGAGTTTGGTGTAGAAGAACTTAAATGGCCTGCACAGAGTCCTGACCTCAACCTAAACCAACCACTAACCAGAACACCTTTGGGATAAATTAGAACAGGGCCTGCGAGCCAGGCCTTCTCCTCCAACAGTGTCTGACCTCATAAATGTGCTTCTGGAAAAATGCTCAAAAAGTCCCATAAACACACTTCTAAACTTTGTGGAAAGTGATCCCAGTTGTAGCTGTTATAGCTGCAAAGGGTGTCCCAACATCATATTACACCCTATGGATTAAGAATGGGATGTCACTTAAGGTTATAAGCATGCAAAGGCAGAAACGCAAATATTTTTGTCAACATAGTGTGTGCTACTTGCGTGTGTGCTATATAAGCTAAAATTGACTCTTTATTTTTTTAATAGAGCTGACTTAAAAATATCCAATAGTGTCGTGCTAGCCCAGCTGGCTTGTCACCAACATATCTAGTCACGTATTTACTTTCTTAGAATTGCTGAACACAAAACAGCCAGTTTACATCTGGAAACCTGTTCAGATAATGTCATTCAGAGTCTATAAACTGTAGTGATGTTTTTTTTTTTTTGCGAAATTAGCAGCTACATTTCGGGGGTGTTGGAAAACAAACCAGGTACCATGAGAACAAAAAATGTGTAGAGTCGAGTAGCGTTGGTACCACGCAGTGGAAAATCGCTGTGTATAGTCGTACCTTGTGTTCTTTATCAGGAGTGTTAGGTGGATCTAAAGGGAAAAAATGCTCTAGTGGTGTTGTGGTCAAGTGCTAGAGGCGTTTCTTGGATCTTGACTAATGCTCTTTTAATGTACCTCAAGGTTACTGTAAATCATAAATGTACATTAAAGTTAAAAGTGTCTTTTCCTCTCTTAGAAAGTCACAAGCTACTGGTTTGCAGATGCAGGGTCTTCTTACAACAGGTAAATGTTTTTACATCACAATCAATAGGCCAGTATTACTTGCGGTAAAACTTTGCTGAATAAACAGACGTTAAAAGTTCTAGACATTTTTTTGTCTCTTCTCCAGACAATGTAGCATTTAACAGATGTGAGGTTTCGTAAAGATAGTCACAAAATGCTCTTCAAGGTCCAGTAGCCTGAGTAAGCTGCCAAGTCAATAAAGTGTGTCTGGAGCCGGGGAGCAACCTGTCACAATCCGGACTGTGCAGTACGGAAGCAAATGAGCCTGGAGAGTTATGTGTCATTTCTCTAGACTCTCTCGCGCTCTCTCTTGTCCTGTCTCTTTCTCACCCTGAATACACGCTGTGACATAAAGCTACTGCCGCTTTCACATCAACACCAAGTCACCCACACATGCCAAGCCTGGCTCCCCCTCGACACACACTCCTCGACAAAGTAGTGTCAGCTCTGTCTTGTCATCTCCTCCACAGACAATACAAAAGCATATCAACAGCGGTCTGCTCAGAAGAGAAGTCATGGAAACCAGCACAACACTGAAAATGCAAGAGAGTCCCATCATGCACTGACCAAAACTCCAGCCACAGAGCGAGAGACACAAAGAGAGAGAGAGAGAGAGAGAGAGAGAGAGAGAGAGGGAGAGAAGGAGAGAGGGAGAGAATGAGAGAAAAGGTGAAGGTGCTGGTCCTCTCAGGCTGGCTCTACCTTGCCGTCGGCCCAACAGAAGCAGATGTTGCTGGAGGTGCTGAGGATGTCCGTGATGAAGCCTGAAATTCCCAGCCGCATGGTGAAGCACTCCGAGGGGCACAAAGATGGAGAGAAAAAGAGAGAAAGAAGAAAAGAGAGGTGAAAGGAGAGAGAATGAGGGAGAGGTCCAGGTCCCCTGATGTTGTCAGAGTGGAGTGTGAGGCAGTGATGAGAAAGGAGTGAGAGAGGGAGGAGAGGGGGCGAGAGAGAGGGAGAGGGAGAGAGAGAAAGAGGGTGGAGTGAAGGAGAAGAGAGTGATGGAGGAGAGGAGAAAAGGAGAGCACATAGAGAACGGAAAGGGAGGAAGGGCAGGGGATATAAGAGAGAGGAAAAAAGAAGAGGAGCGGGAAAAGCAAGGAAAGAAAAAACAGGATAGCAATGATAGGAGAGAGAGAGAGAGAGAGAGAGAGAGAGAGAGAGAGAGAGAGAGAGAGAGAGAGGGACGAGATAAAGAAAAAGAAGAGAGAGAGAGAGAACATGAGAGAAAGATACTGAGGTGAGAGAGAGAAAAAGAGGGGACAGAGGGGGTGGAGAAAGTGTGTAAGAGAGACAAAGAGAGGGGGAAAGAGAGAGAGTGTGAGAGAGTGTGAGAGAGAGAGAGATATTGAGAGTGAAATTAGAGTTGAGAAAAAAGATAGTAAAAGGGAGAGAGAGAGATAAAGATAGTGAGAATAGAGCGAGAAAAAGTGAGAGAAAGTGAGAGGGAGAGAGTAGAGCGAGAAGGATAGTGAGAGTAGAGAGAGAAAAGACAGAGAAAATAGTGTGTGAGAGAGAGAGAGTGTGCGAGAGAGTGTGTGTGTGCGTGAGAGAGAGAGAGAGAGTGAGAGAGAGAGAGGTGAGAGAGATGCTTCTTCAGCTGTTTGCTGCAGGACCTGTGTGTGTGTGTGTGTGTGTGTGTGCCCACACACAGTGACACACACAACAGGTGTAGTCTGACATCCAGCTAACTAGCGGACACTGTTACCTCCACACACACACACACACACACTTTCAGTCAGGCACCCATGAGCCTTAAAGCAAGCACATGCATAACACACACACACACACACACACACACACACAGAAAGTCCTCCCAGCAGGGCGTCTCCCTCCCTCAGTCTCTGTCAGCACGTGGAGGAGACATCTAGGACGAGCACTGGACATAAGACACATTCATGCTATCATCTTCTGTCTGTCTCTCACACACACCCACACACCCACACACCCACACGACCCCTTCCACTCTCGTCACAATTCATTATTCACTGATTGCTCTAGATTTGTAAATGCATTTGCTCACTGACTGTCTCCTTGTTGACGGCTTTCATCTGTATCTGCATATGTGTGTGTGTGTGTGTGTGTGTGTGTGTGTTTGATGTGACACTAAGCAGAGAACCTATGAGGACATTTTTCACAGCCCATGCTGACTCAGATCAAGCCCCCAAGCAGAACACACACAGACACACACACACACACACACACACACAAACACACATACTGCACACAAGTGTCTGTTTATCAGGACATTTTAGGACAAACAAACCAGATTTCATGTTTACAAGAGATTTTAATCCTACACAGATCAGCCATAACATTAAAACCACTAATATTGGTTCATCAGTCTCCTAATATTGTAAAGGTGCATCACGTGCTGCCAAAACAACTCTGACCCACTGAGGCATGAACTCCACAACACCTCTGTAGGTGTCCTGTGGTAACTGGTGCCAAGGTATTAAGCAGCAGATGCTTATGGAGGAGGGGGGGCTCCATGAGCATCAGAGGTTTTCTAAAAAAAAAATGAAAGTATGTCTTTAAAAAGGTTGTAATTCCATGTTTTAAATGACAGATATATATACACACAACCACTGAGCTGCACTGGTACCTTCTGGTGGTCAAACACACACTCTAATACAGACCACGGGGCTTTTTTAGCTGGCCTTTTTAAACATTCTACCTGCAGCAACTTCAATCTGCAGAGCTCACAGAAAACTCACTGTAGGTGTATTAGGACTCCCCCATCCCCGTCTCAGTGACAGAACAGGAAAGCAGTGTGTTTCCATGGAAAACTTTTTGGGCTCTTTATCATAATTTCTATAAACAGTAAAAAAAAAAACAAATAGGTTCTATAAATAGAGAACAGAGCTCAGTTCTCCTCACACTGCAGAGCATCTGTGTGCATGCTGCTGCTGCTGCTGCCGGTGTGGTCTCTGAACGGTCATTAATGTTCATTGTTCACCTTCAGGCTCAAAACACACACACACACACACACACACACACACACAAACACTGTTTTTTGTACCTAGTCAGAGTTCATGTATATGTCCCATATCGTCTCTGTCATGCAAAGCCTCGCATCTCCATTTTTGCCATATAGCACTTTTTAATGTACCATGATTCTGGTGGTTGCTCTCTATACAATTTACTGATGAGTGGACCAATAGAAATACTCCAAAATTACTTGTCTGCAAACACCTACATGTAATAATGATATGGCCCAAACAGTTTATATATACACACACTATAGAGTTGTGATCTAAATGATTTACCCCCCTTTCCCAATTCTAAATAGGTTTATTAGTCAGATTGACCAATTTTAGCTGTTTGCTGTAACCATGGCTGTCGGTCAGAGCTTTAAGAGCACTGACCAACTGCACGCTTTATTACAAACAGTGTAATTAGTCCTGGTTAAATGGATGGAGAGCAGCATAGTTTGAATATAGATCACAGTACTGAGTATTAAGGTATGACTAAAGGAGAGTATTTAGATAGTGGTTATTAAGAATTTGGCCCCACCTGTGCATTTTTTCTGCATGTCAAAATATTGAGATAATAATGTCTTTAAATATTACAATACAGTTTTGACCATATTTTCCACCCTAACTGTATGTAAGTACTTACAGATAATAAGAACATCACCAAGGTTCTTTTGTATATATGTACAGTACATACTGTAGATTTAGTAATAATATGCCTCATATTTATTATATTTAAAGACTTGTTATAATGCATATCAAAGAAAAACATTGTATTTCCATTTTTGCTGTTGCTTGATATAATGCAAATCTGACAGTTCTTTATATTTTGGAAAATTCACAATGAATGGACCAATAGAATTTCTCCGAAAAAGACTTCCATTAAGAATTAAGGTTTTTCCTTCTCCTGTAAAGTTGCGCTTTTGTGGTTTGACATGTCAGTTTCTATAATATGAATTATAGGTCATATGAATTGTCTATGTCTAATATTAAACCAAATTTCAACACAATACACATTAACTGTAAGCTCTTCTTCTTCTATACAGTAAGCAAATTCTGTCCTCAAAATGTACAAAACCAAACACACACTTACTCGTGTATCTTCCATAGTCTTCGAGGAGGAGGGAGGAGCTCTCGTTTGTTGAGGGGCACGATGCCCAGGGCTGCCTGCATCACCGGAAAAAACTTCTTATACTTCATCTTGACCTGTCAGTCTCCTCTAAACTGTCTAACTGCTCCTTTCCGCACTAAATCCACTTGGACCAACCTGGAAGGTTGTCTATGAAGGTACAGAATTTGCCCATAATGACCAAACCTCCAACAGTGGTGGCCTGCTCGAACACAAGTACAGCTCCAACCTATATCTCAACTTATCTCGGAGCGTCTAAAAGAGCACTGAGATTTAAATGGGCGTCACTCTTACATAATTCAGAGTCTTCATGCGACAAATGAAAGCCAACTGTGTAGGGTAGGGCAGGGTAGTGTGTGTGTGTGTGTGGGAGGGGGGGGGGGTGGTTTGGGGTAATTGTGGTACTAAGCCTGTACAGATAATGGAGACTCGCTTTTCTCTGTAATCCTTAAACTCCGGCTTAATGCGGCCTTCACTGCATTTAATGACTGACTTGTACGACAGCGAACTTCCCCATCCATCAAGCACCCCCCCCCCCCATCATTGCCAGAAAAAGAGCACAACACAGGACAACGGTCGGCTTGAGGACATGCACGGGTTCTGGCCCAGAGTAGAGTTCTGTACTTGGATAAATGCATGAACTCCCACCAGTTTCAACCAAAAGTGTGCACAGAAATACACATAGACACATACGTCACATAAAAACATCCAAACAAGCTTAATCGCCGGTTGGAGCAGCAGGGTTGAGGGCACCGAGCCAGCCAGAGCTTTGGGAAATGAAATTATTTGACGGCAGCCTGCAGGAATGGATTATGTCTTGCATTGGTTACAATGTCCAGAGAAAATGGACATGAAAGCAAGAAACATTTCCAGGAAAGAATATAAAAATAATGCAGTATTTCTATAAATGTGTATGAAATAGATGTAGTTACTGGATAATAGGCATGTTTCAGCGATAGGATTGGGACTGTTCCTGTTTTTAGCTTTAACTGTGGCCTCCGCAAAAAAAATAACTCATTGTGGGACTCGGACAGTATCAGAGCATGGCATTTGGTGGTCTGGAAGGCTCACTTGGGGCTATGAAACTCACACCATGGGGAAAAGTCCAGATAGCTCAAGACTGTGGCCTGTTTCTTCTATGTTAGCATGCTAGCAGTGGCTGTGTAGCCGTTAAATTAAGAGGCAGAAGGCTTCATGGCAGCTAGATTATACTTTGATATAACTTTCCTCTACAAATCCCACGGAATTAAATGTCAGAGCTTTAAAATGATGGGTCAGAAATAAATAAATACACAAACAAACAACTAACAAGCTGGTGTCAACCGGTCATTACAGGACATTTCCCACAGCTATGGCTCCCAGTCTTACTGGAAAGTGAATGGCACTTGAAATTTTCATTTAACACGACGAGATACACAGAAAATCGATTGGGATAATCGTGAACAAATCCGAATCATGACTAGCTTACAGTGCTAGTCATGATAATAACACACAACCGCACCAAAAAACAACAGCTGGGTAATCTGCGACAGTCCTAGCTAAAGTCATCATCCCGCACACAGCAAAAGGTTACAGTGATCAGGCTTACATAAAAACAGGTCTGAAAGTCATGGCCAGTTTTGCAAATGCCCGGCACATAAATCCCGTCCGATCCCGAGCTGGACGCGGGGATATTGTCGTTCTGTCGGCCATAAGTGTTTTTCTCTCTTTGTAAAACCTCCGCTGCAGTGTGAGCCAGGACAGTGATCCAGATGTGATCCTTTTATTCAAAGCAGATCAGTCCAAAGCCTGCCTCAATTCAACCCCAAACACAATGTAACTGTCCACTTTCCACACACACACACACACACACACACATTTTCACACACACACCCCACCCTCAGACATGGATACATTTCCTCTAATGCTTTTATAAAACACCATCATCTGCCCACATCTTACAGTGGAATGCTAAGCACAGGGTAAAGCCAGCAATGCTGTGTCCTTTTGTCTCTGTTCTAATGATTCAACATATAAATTACAGGGACACTTTAAAGCAAGAAAGACACTAGAGTTGAGTCTCTGATTCAAAAGTTTGTGAACACCCCTTCTAATGAATGCATTCAGCTACTTGCACCCATACAGATGTGCAAAAGTGCGCACACATGCAGCTTGTCTAGTCCCTGTAGAGAAGCACTGCCAATAGAATAGGACTCTCTGGAGCAGATAAACATGAACTTATTGGCATCATGCCTAATGCCAGACAGGGACTATAGGGGTCTAAAGCCAACCAGCCTTGAGCTGTGGAGCCGTGGAGCAGTGGAGCATTGTTCTCTGGAATGATGGATGGTGCTCCAACCGATACTTTTGGGATGAGTTGGGAAGTTTGGGTTGAAGTGAGGTGGTGATCATCCAACATCCTGACCTCTCTAACACTCTTGTTGCTGAATGCAATCAAATCCTCACAGTAATGCTCCAAAATCTAGTAGAAAGTCTACCCTGGAGAGTAAAAACAGGTACTTCAAAAAAAGCAGGCCAAGCTCTTTTTTTCATACCCCTGAGTTCAGATGAAACTTTCAATTGTGCAGGTGTCCCAATACTTTTGTCATATAGTGTAACTCTAAAACGCCAATCATTTATGTGCATAAGAGGCAGAGTCCCTGGTCTCTGTTGGTAGGGAACCTGCTAATGAATGTCCAGCGTTATTCAAATCAATGGCTGAGCCAAGGTCACTTCTGGATGTACCAGTAACGCCCTGTGAGAAGAAAGTAGGAGAGAGACTGGCAGACAGAACAAGAGAGAGAGAGAGAGAGAGAGAGAGAGAGAGAAGAAAATCGTCCTCATTTGATTATAAGTCATGATCCAGTGGCTGGCAGTCAGCAGGTTTTCCAAGAGCAGCCAGCGTCCTGCATTAGCTTCAGCGCACACATACAGCGCTCTTGCTAAATCTAATGGATGCACTGACACAGGCAAGCGGCCTTATACGTCTCTGTCCACGCACGCAAACAGGGTTAGCCTAGCGAGCGGGGGATCCATCAATAGTGTGTGCTCATGCACGACCACAAGCCTCTAGACATTACACATCTGTCATACGCAAAACAGGCCCATAGCAACATTGATTAACATTAGACACCAGCAAAGTCAAATCAATTAGTGAAAACAACATGAAGACGGAATTAGATTCAGGATCTGCAGCCAAGGCAGAAGGCCGGCAAGTGGAATATTTTAAACCTCGTGATAAAATGTGCCCTTTCGGCTCCCGAGTGTTCAGTGCTTTACTTGTCCGTGACATTTCGAGAGCCCTAAATCAGGCCTGTAAAACAGAGGCCTACTATTTGAAGTGAAAGAAAAGGAAGCTCCTTATTGTTCCCTTTTCTCACTTAGGGATCAGAGAGGACGGTGAACATTTATAGGTCTGAGTGCGTCAGTGTGGAGGGATAATGTAGCTATTTGTTCACAAGACAGTGTTAATGCACATTAGCTAGGGGTTAAGGGTCATGAGATAATGCTGAACAAGCTTTTATTAAAAGGCATGATCGCTACTAACTATCCAACTCCAAGTTATATTTACATAATAAGCAGCAGTTGGTGTAGCATAGCGGGTCACGGCACCACCTTCCCTGTAGAAGACTAGGGCAAGCACAACACACTACTCAACACAAAATAAGAGTCCTTGGATATACTCCTAATCAAGAAGGCACCGATCCAATGTTAGGATCGGATATCGGTCCTGATATTAACAAAATTAGCTGGATCGGGTATTGGATAATTAGGCCGATCCATGGAACTGATCTTTTCTCTTTAATTTGTTGGAGTGAGACTGCACTAATTGTGCAAATAAATAAATGGCAATTTGCAATTTAGTACATTTATATCTATGTGTGAATTTGTTATATTATATAAAGCAATGTTTAAGTCAATCCTAATGCTTTAAGTCTCTCCCACATGGTGAGGTATATGGTTTATTAATTCGGCAATGGTATCCGACTGGTATCGGGTATTGAAAGTTTATGTATTGGTATCGGAACTAAAAAAAAGCCGGATCGGTGCATCCCTACTCCTAACACTACATTCTCCTTCCTGTGTAACGTGATTCAAATCCAATTCGCTCTGGATGAATGTAAACGTAGTGTAAACATACTCCAAAATAAGGCAGCTGTAGTAGCACTGGAGTGAGTGAGGGGGGAGACGGGGAGCCACCCTACCCCTCCAGAGAAATTAACGCCAATTGTGTTCTCTTAGGGCCTGTTTACACTTAGCATTATCATAAGCATTTGGTGATCGGATCAGGTTTGGATTTCACTTCTCTGTATGAAAGGCAGGTGTAAACACCCCCAAGATGCACTGTGAACAGATTACGATACGATCCACATTTGGAGGTGGTCAGAGATGGATCTCGTCCACATTTAATCCAAGTGTAAACTGAATGTGTTTTCTGTGATCAGATTCAGTCAGGCAAACGTTAGTAGAAGTAATAATCACTGTGGATCTTGGCTTCTATCTGCTCTGGTCTCTCTCTTGCTTTGTATGTGTGTGTGCGCTTGTGCTTATTTACTGCTAGACGATCGCAGTATTAGAGTTTGTGGCCGTCTTGCGGTTTAAATAGTCTGTTGCATTTTCTGATTGAGCCGTTATGGGAATTCGAGAAACATCTATTGTTCCACCGCGTTGTAGAACCCCTACCGTTCCTCATAGTTTTCATGAGAAACCGCTGTTTACAGGAAGTATAGCAACAATGAGGTACGTGTTGGTGTTCTTTTCACGGAAAGTAACATCGGATCTCTTCTGATCGCACTGGAGGCACATTTTAATGATGAGTGTAAACAGAATCCGGTCAAAGTAAATCCAGATACTATCCAGATACACAACGCATGTTAACATGGACCAGGTGTAAACTTGGACTCCCAGCCACGGATAGCAGTGGCATCACCTGGGAACTTGGTGGAGGTTAGGAGTCAAATCCCAATACCCAGTTGCACCATGAGGATGGTCATATTTTTAAAATGATTACATTTGATTAAGCATTCCCCATTCGAAACACTAATCTAAACTAACTAGAGATTTGCTCCCCTGCTGCACACTGCCATACATATAAATGATGACTAACTGCATTAACTTTTAGATGTTTAGTTATTTCGATGTAAACAAAGCGAGGTGACTTTAGAGACTCTGCTACAGAAGAGAATCAGGACAATTCCATCTGTTTGTGTGTAAACACTGCAGAAGAGAGATTCTGTCACTGAGCAGATTCCAGGATCCAATAGGTTTGGTGCCAGAGAGCGAGAGTAAGAGAGAGAGAGAGGTGACTGTGTCTGCCTGTTTAATTAGTTGGAGCACATGCTGCATGGGCTGATTGCTCGTCTTCTTAAATCCTCTAATAAGTGAAGAACAAATGGGTTACAATTAACAGCCTGTTAAGCAAACAGTTTCACTGTTAAATCAGCTGATATTAAACTGACTGTCTGTTCCAGGAGACTGTCCCGCTGTGTGCTATAGGCCTACTGTTTTTGTCATTCCAATCACATTAAGCATTACTTAATATGACTTCAGTGCTGTAAAAATCAGCAGCAAACCCTGACTGTTAGAGCTGGGCCTTCAGCTCGGGTCATAAAAGTACACACCAGAACATTGAGAAGAAACCTTGAGTTTAAAATAGCAGCTTCAGAATCATGTCGATGCTCTACTGACTGTAATAGGAAGACTGGCATGTCTGTCATTGCCACTCTGGGCCAGAGGGCTGCTACCGCACTATGAAACTTTGGTGGAGCTGCTAAAGCTTTTTCGCCAGAACAGCATAACAACGAAGAACTACAGCGTGTCGTCCAAGGCAAGTTGTTATCTGCACCTTTGCAACCTCATGTATGTTACAATATGTAAAAGGCATGCACACTAAGCTCCACATCTCTGGGCGACTTTCTACTAGATTCTAGAGCGTTGTTGTAAGTATCTGATTGCACTCAGTGAGAAGAGCATTAGGTCAGGATGTTGGATGGTGACCACCCCATCTCATTCCCAACTCCCCAACTCATCCAAAAAGTATTGGATGGAGCGTGAACCATTACTCCAGAGAACATGGTTCCACTGTTCCATAGCTCAATGCTGGGGGGAGCTTTCTACCCCTCTAGCCCATGCATGGCAGGTTCAAAATGATCTGCTCCACAGAGTCATTTTCTATTGGCAATCCTTGCCAATACTGCTCCAAAGCATGGCCAAGATGGCTGAAGTGAACTGACCTTCCTAGAAATTCCGGCTTGCTCAGAAAGCGATGAAGTGTGTCCTCATACTGACCCTTCCCAGTAACTACCGTAACTGCATTTACTTACTATGTGTCCAGAGGGCTCAAACCCACCAGTGCTCCTGATGTCTCTTGTTTTCTTTATGATTTGATATTGGAACATTAACCTTTAAAACATGCTGGGGTTTTGCAAAGGCGCTATTCAAGGGCAGGCCTTGCAGTAAAGGGCTGGTGGTGGCAGGGCCGCATCAGCTGGCATCTCAGCAAGAGTGTGGGAAAAGTGTCAAGGACAGAATCACCTGGAAAAAAAAACACTCTACAGCTGGAAGCTGCTGCTTTGTGCCAATGAAAGCAGCTTTGTGAGCTTTTCTGGCCCAGTGTGAGGGCATGGGGTTGTTAGGGGGTTGGTCTAGAGGAGGAGGGATGTGTTGACTGATTGCAGGTAGGGGGCATGACCTCCTGTCACAGCTACACTGGGCCAGCGGTCACTGCATCACTGGGAAGGACACTGGTCATGTGAAATGGCCAAATCAGTGTAATACAATCTGCTTCACATGCAGCAGCTTCATATAGCAGTAGTGTGCATGTGAGCGTGAGCACCACCTTGGCCTTGATATGTAAAAACAATCACACTCAGGCAACATTGAAGAAATCTCATTCAAAGACAAGAGATGAAATAGAATCATAGGTAATGTGAGAATAGTACACTTCAAAACAGAACTAAATATACATAGATCAAATAATCACACATAAGATGAAAATGCATGCAACAATATAAAGTAAGATTACCTTGAGCTCACCAAAACATACATTTAGACATTTTGTCCAGCAGCATAAGTAATTGAATATTAAATATTAACAATATTATACTTCATTCAAACGTTAAATATAATTATATCTTAAATATCATTGTCACACCACAAAAATCCTATGTCTCCAAAATTAAAACTTTTAACTTTTAATGGTAAACTTAACTTACAGAAAAGAAAAGAAATCCCACATAATTATTGGAGCATTTCTATTGGCCCATTAGTACATTTTGCCACAACAACTGCCAAATTCACATTATGTCAAAATACTGGATACTGTATTTAACGCATAAACACATAAAGCACATATTTATGTACACCACATACGTTAGCTGCATACAACCTGCTCCACAAAACACATGTATATTAATGATACTAACTAAATACCAATGTCGCACCGATACTGTATTTGTACTTTTACCTTCAGTACTTAAGTAGTACATTTCAGAATTAACCACTTGCAATACTTAGGTACAAAGAATCTTGAGTACTTTAGTACTTCCACTTAAGTATGGAGCTCAAAGAACTACTTCTCCCCAAGTCACTTTTTTGATAGAGCACTTGTCCTTTTACTCAAGTCTGGGTCTCTAGTACTTTATACATATCTGCCCCACAATTGCAGTGCAATTCATGTGGTAATTTCACGAATGATTTTTTATAAAAGGCATCTCTTCAGTTGTATGCGTTTAGTTGCTTTGCTTTATCGCTCAGTATTGTTTAAATGAAGATCAAATATGTTTTAACATGCTAAAAAAGACAGGGGTTTTTATGGGCTGGCCTAATTTTTTCACATGACTGTGCACGCTTTGGGAGTGCCCGTGTTATGCTGTAATGGGGGGGGGGGGGGCTCATTACTTATCTTAACGGTCTTGTGTTATTTGTTAAGGCTGTGGAATGGGCCCCACCAGCTGTTCAGCTCTATTGTATAATCCTACAGCAAAATCAACCTGTGGGCATTTAGCTTTGTCCTTCACTTACAGACGTCAGTAATAATACAGTCCTAAACAATATCTGCAACGTTCCACCACAGCTCACACACAAATCTACCTATGGGCCTAACTGAGCTGTTTAATAAATCAGAACATGGACGCTGTTACTGGTGAAAGATGCTACCAGGTCATCAATACCCTCAGCAGAGAGGGCTTTAATCAACAGCACCTGCTGATTTACTTCTCACAGCTCAATAACATTCAGGTCTGTTTGTCACTATGTCACATGCACACATGCACACACACACACACACACACGTGCGCAAACATGGTCTGATTTGTAGTTGCTCACACAGACATGCACGGCAACATAAACACTATGTGGAGAAAAGTATTGGGACACCTGCTCATTCATGGTGTAAAAGAGTGTATCCTGCTTTTGTTGGAGTAACTGTTTCTGCTGTCCAGGGAAGAAGACTTTCTACTAGATTTTAAAGGAGCATTGCTGTGAGGATTGCATTTGATTGCATTAGGCAGCAAGAGCATTACTGAAGTCAGGATATTGGATGATCACCACCCCACCTCATTACCAACTCATCCCAAATGTGTCGGATGGAGCATCAACCATAATTCCAGAGAACACAGTTCACTGCTCCACAGCTCAATGCTGGCATTAGACATGGTGCTAATAGGTTCATATTTATCTGCTCTAGAGAGTCCTATTCTATTGGCAGTACTTCTCTACAAGGACTAGAGAAGCTGTGTGTGCATTTGCACATCTGTGTCAACAATGGGTACAACCTAAAGTAGCTGTATGCATTCATTGGAAGGGGTGTCCACAAATATTTGGACACGTTCTTTAAATGCCTGTGGTTATATGTGTTTATGTATACTGCAAATGGGTTTGGCATGCACACACACACACACACACACATAGACACACACAATGCTTTGTATGCATAAGTGTGTGTTCTCACACTTCTGTTTTCATTCATCTTGGAAGGCGAGCCAATTCCCCACAGTTGCTCTAATGGGGAATACCTGGGTGAACTGCGACAGCTCAATGAATCTCCATTACTTTTCCACGCAGTGTGAGCAAGACCCCATTCAGACCACCTACACATTCTTTCAGTCTTCCACTTCTGCCACTTGTGCTCCTAGGCCACACTCACACACTTAGAGTGAACCACTGCATGATGCAGCTGTGTTTGGTAAATTACAAGGTAGTTTACACACACACACACACACACACACACAGAAAAGATAGATAGATAGATACACCACAAACTACATAATCAGTGTAACCAAATGTTACTGCGTTCTCTTTAGATGCACATATGGATACTACACAAGAGGTACAGAAGCCCTATCCGAAATGTTTATTATTAGGTTGTTTATTTATTTAATATTTACCAATATATTTACCAGTATTCTGTAAATGCATGCCATAGACATATGCTACATACTATGGATGCCTTCTATAGACATATGCTTTACACTACCATTAAATCAATCTATCTATCTATCTATCTATCTATCTATCTATCTATCTATCTATCTATCTATCCATCCATCCATCCATCCATCCAGCCAGCCAGCCAGCCAGCCAGCCAGCCAGCCAGCCAGCAATACATAGACAGACAGATAGACAGACAGACAGACAGATAGACAGATATAGTAGACAGAAGTAGTTTATAAGAATCTGTCGCTACTGATGTTTTTAGTCTGTGATTACATATATTGTGATATATGAAGTCATAATATATGGATAGAATATAGAAGTATAGTATATAGTATTTTTACTATATCGCCCAGCCCATATCTGCTACCCATTTCATTTCAAATATGCATCATGTATATTTTCATACCAGTAAACATCAACAACTTAAGTCAAGCTGAAAAAGACAGTGGTGAGGGTTTCATGATGACGATATTCGTGCAGAGTACACCACATTAGTATGCATTCTTAGTCAGCGCAGAATGCTAGACAAAACTTTCAGTCAGCTGTCCTAAAACTCAAAGTCAAAGCTCGAGTGTAATTGGATCCGTATCCAGTGCAATTTCAGTCCTGTGCCACAATAGCAGGTCTATTCAGCACATCTGATTTAAGCCTCAGGCAACCAATCCTGTTCCTCTGCTTTATAAAACTCTGTGATATTACCTGAGAGCCTGGTACAAGCATGCTTATTACAAAGGACTACCTTCACTCACCTTTAGCTTTCTGAAGCAGGGCCCTTTCATTGGCATCTCTGACACCGTTTTTAAATCACTTATTTTCTTTATTCCCAAGAATCCAAAAGCTCAGTTAACTTGTTAAAGCCAGGGCTGCCAATTTACTCTTTACTTAAAGTGAGATTTAAGATGATTCAGACCTGAAATGGCTTGGATAACAGATGCTAAGGTGAGGAGTGATTAGAATGGACGTGCCAAAGGCTATAGTGTGAAGAAAGCAGCTGAATTTGCAGATGTATGGAAGCGTACGGTCATACGGGCCTACCAGCAGTGGCAGAAATCCCAGTCTACTGGAAACCCTCACAGCCGAATGCCATCAATTCCTCACAGCTAATGTAGCCTAAAGCTTTTGCAGAACAGTAGATGATGTTACAGCAGCAAAGGGAAACCAAACTCCCTATTAGTTTCCTAAAAACGCCAGCAGACAAAGGGTACGTCTTCCTCCTCAGCAGGAGAAGGTTTTAATCTTAAGAGATGACAGCAGAGTTCACTGCTGAAGCAGGAGGTCGGAAGATTGAGACAAATTGCTACACTGGTTGGAAACTGGAAAGATTAATTTCTCATCTTTGACAGACTCGGGCACTTTCTTGTCTTCAAAGGCAGAACTGCCTTTTCCGATTTCTCTGTTTCTCCTTGTGATATTATCTGTAGGATAATCTTGTAGGGCCTTTATTCTCCCAGAGCAATAGCTTCTGCAGCTTAGCATGTCTGGCTCATCACACAGAGATCAATAAGTTATCAGTTTAGCTTTTTCATCAGCTATCAGATGAGTAATGGCATTTTCACTGTCACCTGGTTGTTCTGGCAAGCTTAAACAGAGAAGAACAATGTGTGCCAGACTTCTCCACAAAAGCACTTCCGCTCATTTCTGATTGAATGAGCTGGACATGGCGGTCAGAGCTCTCCTTGTTCTGTATCTAGTAAAATAAAAACACTATCTGCTATTTATTGATTTATTATATTTATTCTTCGTGGGCAGTGGTGGCTCAGCAGTTAGAGCACCGGGCTATTAATGACAGGAATGTGGGTTCGATACCCAGGCTCGGCAAGCTGCCACTGTCAGGCCCTTGAGCAAGGCCCTTCGCCCTCTCTGCTGCCCGGGCACCTGTGCAGTGGCTGCCCACCGCTCCAGTAACGTGTGCTCACTGTCACAGAAAATAGTTAAAGCCTCACTGCAGGTATACTACATGTCCAAATGTTTGCGGACACCCCTTCTAATAAATGCATTCTGTTACTTAAGTGAAATTGATGACAAAGATGTCCAAATGCACACACACACACACACAGAGTTACTGCCAATAGAATAGGACTCTCTGGAGCAGATAAACATGAACCTGTTGGTTCCATGCCTAATGTCAGGTGTAGGCTAGAGGGGTATAAAGGCCCCCAGCATTAAGCTGTGGAGCAGTGGAACTGTGTTCTCTGGAATGACGGTACTTGGGATGAGTTGGGGAGTTGATGATCAGGTGGGATGGTGATTATCCAACATCCTGACCTCACTAACAGTCTTGCCATCTAGCTGAAAACCTTCCCTGGACAGTAGAGACATTTACTCCAACAAAAGCCGGGTTGTGGATTTTAACAGAAACAATGACTGAGCAGGTGTCCCAGTACTTTTGTCCATTCAGTGTCCTTCACCCATTCTGAAGTTAGGTATTGCAGAACAAACATCAGGTCAAAGGTAACTCAACACCTGAAGAGAACTGGACTCTGTATTTCAGGTTTTAGCTTCAGGATTTTACTCTATAATAAAAAAATAAACACCTGTGACCATCACCATCCTGAGTGAAAATGAAAACCCTGGAAGGTACAAATCAGGTAAATCCAGTAGTGTATTACCTGGGGTCGATTTGAGACACAGCCCCTGTTTCCTCTGAGCTTTCAAGGCTCACGAATACATCCACGACCCCCTAATGAAGATCGTCCCACTGAATCCAGAAAGAAGAGCCAGCTCGACAGAAACTGCCCTGCTGACCTTTGGGGACTTTTACTCCAACTCTTCCAAGGCTTCCACGTCACTTTTGAACTAGCTCGCTTATCTGTTGTAAACAGGAACTGCAACTCTGACAACTAGCTCCCTGAAAACCCTCCCTGAGCCTACTCACCTTTGCTGCAATGGCCCTTCCTTTGCTTTAAGCCCTGTTGTTTGTTTAAAAAGACCTCAGGCGACGTTATCAAGGGTTAAATTCAGACAGACTGATAATTCCTGGTTGAGAACAGACTAGAATGCACACGTTGATCTCCTCCCAGGAGGTTTCACTATAGGTGCTCAGGGGCGTGCCTCGGTGTCTCAGCTAAACCAGGCCAGAGGTGGAAGGAGTAGCTCAACCCACACTGAGGTATTTTCAGGGAAGGGACTCAGAAGTTGCAGTAGCTAAGAAAGGCAGCTTGAGCAGGAGAAATACAGCTCCTGAGGTCCAGAGCTGAAGTTTTTAAAATAATAATAATTATAATAGAAACCCAACAATAGGAGCTGAGGTTGGTATAGGCTCTATTTTGTTTGCAAAAGCTGGAAAGTGAGACTTGTGAGCAACAGCTAAGCAGCCCAGATTCAGACACAATGAACTGAAACTGGACTAAAATTATTAAAGTATTTCTATTAGTAAGAAAAATAAAAAGATAAAAGTAGTCCTGCTCCGTTACTTTTAATCTGAAGAACATACTGAATGGGAGCACCCACCTCTGCTGTGCCCTACTGTATCACAGTGAGCTCCTATCTGCCTTCACTATCAGTTTCCAGGAAAACACCAGTGCTGTCTGATGGGACAGACCACATCCCTACGAGAGGCCTGCTGGAGCCTGCAGAAAATGAATATGCTGGACACTGATGGTGTCCTATGATGCCCAAACTGTTCCCATGGAAACCTGAGCTATTTCTGCTCTCTGTTTGATGCACTGTGACAGATTTGCATATTCCTGTTTGTACAAAGAGTGAGTGGATAAAAGCTGTCTGCACTTCATCATCCCTGCATGGTGTGAAAATAATACTGGCCTATGAATAAAGCAAGAGCCATTTTCTACATAACACTCACAGCCATAACCAGTGAGCCAGCCCCACAATGTCATTACGGCACGAGCTGCTTCGAGTCTGAAATATTAAAACTAAAGCTAGCATCGCTTGTTGTATTGTTGAGGTATATTCCATATGAGTATTCTGTATCTATTACATGTACATGTAGAATTCATGCTAATATCTAGTGAGAGCCTCTTTAATCGGTTGGCTGAATGATTAGGGAAATTAATGCTGTTTGGAGATAATCAGCATCACCTGATGTCTGCGATTACGAGGCTGATCATCATAAAACGCTTTCAGGCACAGCTGAAGGCAGCCCTGTCAGTCTGGCTGCTGTGGAGCGATGTTATTATAATTGGTTAAATAAGGTTTCTTCGGTGGCTGGCTTTAAAAATATCAAATATTGTGTCATATTATTGTTTTTTATTAATAAATTATTTCAATTGTATTTCATCAGTTACAAAAGAAAGAAAATACTGTATCGCTATTATATATCGGACATCAGTTGCTCAGCTCCCTAAATATCGGTATCGGCATTGGCTATTGAAAACCTCATACAGAAATATCAACCACTCTACTAGAAATGTAATAACACAGCACAGCTTTTGTTTTTAATTATTATTATGATTTGATTTTTGTCCAATGCTACTTTATATACTATACTGTGACACTATTGTTATGGTAACTGTATAGCTTATTTTTAATGTCCCATTGCATTTGTAGTTAACCCCCCCTTTTTTCTTTACCATTCAATTTATTTTTTTATTTATTTACCTCAACCTTATTGTGGTGCATCAATATGTTTGTTTATTCCCAGCCGTATTTTTGAAAAACAATAAAAATAAATGTACATAAATAAAAACACACATTGTATATATAATATATAATGTGTTTATTTATTTACGTGAATTTATTTTTATTGTCGGACATCGGACTGCATATTTTTACGCAGATCAACAGAAAATGTTCATTTGTGAGGTCTTAAATTCTAGAAACTGTCCTAATTAATCTTGCTTGTGGCATTGATGTAATCAATAATCATATTCAGGCTCATATTTTCAAAGATGGCAATTGGGAGAAAAACGTAATCAGTAAAAACTTATTGAGTTCAGAATGAATTGGGCGCTATAGCAGGAATTTAAAAAATCCCATTGATTTTTGTTTTCCACAGGGCGTGATAGCAGTCCTGGGCCGAGTAATGCCATTCTAAACTCCATCATCCACTTTACAGTCCAGCCAGGTCTAGAGGTTTTGAGCTAGAAGCTTCTAATGACCGGCCTCTCGCCTCCTTCACCTGCTTATGAGCCATGTAATCTGACTGCAGTGTAACCGGGGATTATCTTGACAGTTTCTACAATGAGCCATTAGTAGAGTTTAGAATAAAGAGGGATGCTCAAGAGCTTTCTATTTGAAGGGCTCCATTCATTTTTGGTCATTTTTTTGAAAATCGCATTTTTTGTTGTTGCCTCGAAACAAGAAAAGGGCTTCTTTTTAAAACCCCACATATTTTTCACCACCATAGAAGCATGCGATAGAAGCAAAATCTCATTAACTGGAGTTTTCCACAAGGTGCGATAGCAGCAGTTTCTTGAAAATCACATTCTAGTTTTGTGAATCGCTGAACCCAGTATTTCTACAGTTGACCAGAAAAACAGACGTCTGTGAACAAGTGCAGTAACCACCTAACAGGCATACATCAGAATTTGAGAGACACCATAACTTATTTATTCATTTTAACAGAGCTTAATCTGCATTTAAACTTTATGCACAAAATACAATGGAAAAACAGAGGTAAAAAGAAGGGAACGTACAAGTGTACAAGATGTACAAGATGGTAAAATATTCACCAGCAGTACTGTAACTGTAACTGATTGTAGATTCATTCACATTACTCCTTGGTCATTAAATTATCCATACAACACAGATCTAACCATGCTGATATTAATAAAGCATCTCCAAGCCTGATGCAGGGCCACCATCTACTGATCAAACTCACTATGAAGGCTACTACTCTAACCTTCAATTCAGGCCCTCTCCTCCAGCTGTCTGCTCTAATTCGTCTTTGTCTCCTCCATCCACTCTACAGTCCAGCCAGGTCTAGAGGTTTTGAGCTAAAAGCTTCAAATGACAGCCCTCTCGCCTCTTTCACCTGCTTATGAGCCATGTAATCTGACTGTAGTGTAACAGGGGATTACCTTGAGCAGTTTCTACAATGAGCCATTAGTAGAGTTTGGAATAAAGAGGAATGCTGAAGAGCTTTCCATTTGAAGGGTTTAATGGCCGAGTGCACGTTAGGTCGGTAGAATGCATATATAAGAAGTAATTGCAATTGGTCCATGCAATTACAACAGGGCATGATGAAAGTACTTCAATAACAATAACCGAAGTACCTTTTAGTCCATAATTTAGACCAAAATAGTCCAAATTATGCTGCCTTTTATATATCTGCATTCTTTTTGGGGTCTGAGTTTTGGGGCATTGCCTTGGAATTGAAACAATCATGAAACGTTGTCACACAGAAACGTCTTCAAGCTGTTTCACAGATGAAGGAGTTCTTTGTGTCTTTTAGCATGACATGAAATCCTGTACATGTATTGGGTGTGAATACATTCCTGATCCCAAAGAATAATGGTGAATACATCAGCTGTTCTGCTGTGAGCGTGTGTTATCTATAGAGCTGAAAGTACAGCAATGTGGTGTTTCTATCGGACTATGCTCCTCCTGCTGCCCCCATCAGGAATGGATGAGATGTGACAGATCCATGTTTGACTGAAAGATGATGGAAAACTCTTTGGAGAGCAGATCGTGCAAAGCCATGCCATCATGGGCGTACACCCAGCGCTCCCCCGTCCAATCGTAACGTTTTGGCCCACTGCAAACATAAAACATATTCAAGAGTTAATTTGCGCACAGATAGCTTGTATAATCTCCTCAGAAAAGCACTGGCAAGAGACCCTACGCTGCCGGATTACTTATTTTTTAGGTCTGTCACAATAATTATATGTTATTGACTAATCATATAATACATCGACACGTCCTCAATCATTTTAGCTGACCTCTATTTTGCCTAAGGTTAGCGTGGAGAGTTAATCAACATGAATTAGCAGGTATGTCAATTTTGTTCAAAAACAGGGGTTTCATTTTAGCTAAAAAAGTTTAGTTTTATTTAGGATATTTAAACATGTTTGATATTCTTAATAATTACAAGTTCAGAGCTCTTTAAAGTGTGTAATTGCAATATTACTGGTGTTATATTATCACAATATAAAAAATAAAAATAGTATTTTTATCGCAATTACTTCTGGGCCAATTTATCATTCAACAATTGTGACAGGCCTATTTTTTTTTACTAGTTTTAAATCAGTTTATCAAGTTATTTCTTGAATTAAGCACCTGCCAAAAGAGAAAGACTACCAGAAAGATACAATTAAATCTCTTAAAACAAGTATGAATAAGGTAAATAATCTTAGAATATTACTACAATATTCTCAAAATGAGAAATATAAGATATTTAGATATTTTTTTTAGTCTAGTGCTCTACACATAAGGCTAAGGTCACATGCTTAACTCCTCACGTTATCAAGAGGGCTATAAAACCCTCTATGAGCAGTGATGGAACTGCATATTCCAGCATGATGGAGCACTGGTCTTTGGGATGAGCTGAAGTGAAGTTTATGATCTAGACTGAATCATTCAACATAAGTACCTAATCTCACTAATGCTCTAATCAAATCCTCACAGCAATGTTCCAACATCTTTCCCAGTTGAGTAAAGGCTGTATTGCAGCAAAGTGTGGACAAACTCCCCATGAATATTCTTGATGAAATGGTGGGTGAGTAGGTGTCTACAAACTTTTGGACATATAATTTGCTGTATGCGTGTATCTAGAGTAATTTACAGATATTATAATTAGAACGGAATCTCATATGAAACAAACTCCACATATAAAGCATGGAAATCTAGCAGTAGGGCAGTTTTAATTTAAAAACCCTGATGAAATAGCTGTTGATGGTGGTGGCAATTTGCATAAGCTGCTTGATAAAGCTTCCAAGAAACAGACTGGGAAAGACCGAAGTGAGAGAAAACACAGCTTGCCTTGTGGGAGACGAGAGCCAAATCTGTCTGTTGGGTGTCTGTTTGTTGATGACGTACGTGCCATGGTCGCCACCCACTTTCACAGTCAGGACCCCGCTCTGTAGAGAAGAGATGAAGATAATGAGCAGAACGAACTCTTCAGAACATCACTCTGCATAAAAAAAATATATATTTAAGTAATAATAAGTTTTCATTTATTGTCAGCAGCCGTAGCAGTTCTTTGTAAAAGTTCAGAAGTGACTAAATTCCCTGGGAAAACAAGAAATTTTTCTTCAGGAAAACCTGAAGAACCAAGTCTGATCAGGGACCAATCTATAGTCTGGATATTTCAATAACCTTGTTGTTGAGTCTAAAAGAGAAGACAGAGCATTGCTTGATTTCAGTACGTTTACGGTTAATCTGTTTCTGTTAGAAGTTGATGAAGCTCATCAAGTCCTATAAGGTCTGTGTCTAGAATTAACTATCAAAAGAAAGGCCAACTGTCTGCCAACTTCACCAAACAGCCCTATTTTATCATTGATTTTACGCTTATTGCTATTCTACAAATTTACAATGAACTGACATTTTTTGGGCTTTTTTTCTATTTTCTATTTTATTTATTATTCATACGGGAGCTTGCTTGATAGGAGACCCCTATCCAAAATGTCTATTGATACCTCTGGATGGAACTATTGATTAAAACGAGTGAAGTCTGCTAAATAATTTACAAGTGGAACAACTGCCAACATGGCCAGGCCAGGCCGTCCTAGCATATTCGGCCGAAGAGCAGACCACAAGATTCTTAAAATGTCATTATAGGATCTACAGGAAGTTCTCGCCACAGTTGATGTCAAAGATCAGGCATCTACCATCAGAAAGAGACTGCACAAGTTGAGCTTCATGGAAGGTGTGCAAGGAGAAAGGGTAAGACATCAGGGCTTGACTAGAGCAGTTTAATAACATTGGACAGATTCATCAATTATAAGGCTTGACTGGCACACATTCCCACAAGAAGTCATGTAACCCCCTGTGTTTCAGTTACAAGAGAGAAGTATGGTACTGAAGAGAAGTCCCTGCTTGGGGACAGAGCGAGGGGGGCATGGCTCAATCGCTCAGCAGCAGCTCAGACAGCAGCTGTCTGACCACATGATTTAAAAAGTCGCAGTTTTATTAAATCATCCTACTGTGGCCGACACATCGCGAGGCAAAAGAGGATGCAGCGCCTTCCCTATTCCATATACAGGCACGCTCCATAAACTCGGAACAACACAGAGGTCCTCCTCCTCTGGATGATTCAGTAACGGGGGGAAGCAACTCACTCCTCTGCTCAGCAGGGGGGGGGGGGGGGCTGACAGGAAGCTTTATGATGTACCGTTTCTTACAAAAATGGAAAAAAAAAAAAAAAAAAAAAGATGCATAGATGCACAGCTGAAACCACTTTATTATTACTATCATTTTTAGAGCTGCTAGAGTGAACAACAGTAAAAGCAGTTTTTGGGAGCCCTGAGAGGCTCACCGGTCGAATGCCCTGCCACTACGGCCCAGTGGCCATGAGTTCGAATCCTGAGCCATGTCGCTTAGCCATTAACGAACAGCGTTTGAGAGAGCACAATTTGCCATGCTCTCTCTCTCTCCATGTGTGTAGATGGCACTGTCTGCAGTCACCACTTTTAAGAGATGTTGCCCCGGCACAGGTGTCTGTTAATTGGGATAGTGGAGTTGAGGGCTTTTTCCTACAAGCGCGTCGGCTGC
Organism: Salminus brasiliensis; assembly: GCF_030463535.1. NCBI lineage: Eukaryota > Metazoa > Chordata > Actinopteri > Characiformes > Bryconidae > Salminus > Salminus brasiliensis. Next base: position 8,215,924 of record NC_132883.1, read on the forward strand.
CTGCCAATGCTGTAGCCGCAGTTCAAAAAAGGGCAGTGGCTAGCTTTGCGTTTTCAGGAGGAGGAGACTCGTGTTAAGGCCTTGTCCTTCTAGTGTCAGGAGCATTGCTAGTGTTAGGGGAAACTATGAATGGGTGGGTTAATTAACAGTAGCATATGGGAGGAAAATTTTTACAACATTTACGAAAACAAACAAACAAACAAAACCCTCTAAAAACAAAAAAGCAGTTTTGTCCAGTCCTAGTCCTTGGACAGTTAAAATTCGTTAGAATTAAGCATATACAGACACCAATATGGAGAACAGAAAAATATTAAAACCAACCCAGAACAAATACTGATTTTCTAAAAGCCCATGAAGATCATTTTAATTGAGTCCAGTAAAAGAGTTCACAAAAGATTTTACATTTTACATACAAGCACAACACTTCTGGGCACTGTTATGTGCCTATTAGTGCCTGGCCTTGTTCGATGGGCAAATACACAGCTGGACAGCTTTCCAAGGCTCAAGGAAAAACTAATCAGTCTTCTTGATAGCAGCTGAGTCTGACACTAAAGAGGCCGAGCTGAGAGTCCCCCCGCGATCCTTTACGGCAGGTCACCAGAGATGGTCCGATACAGAATTAAATTGAGTAACCCGCAAGCCAGCATACACACATGAGCCGTAAAACAACTCTGACATGAACGACCCCTTTATCAGACCTTTTAAGAAGAGACGTCTGGTCGAGATGCAAGAGCAACACACATAAAATGTGGGGAGATGTTAGAAGTGCAGCAAATTCCAGTCTACTAAATTAGTGGCAGCTGCACTTTTTTCAACAATGATAGCAGCCACAGGCAGCTAGATGAAGGCAGGAGTGTCTGGTTTGTTGAAAGGATGCTAATAGAAGAACACTGCTGTGTCTTACTGTGTCAGATGTCCATGTGTGTGAAGACAGAGCTCAAAATGTGCTTAAATGTGGACTCAGTATGCCCTTACAGTCCGCGTAGTGGAAATTGGAAAGTTCTGGTGGAAAAGAACAATTTATTAAAATGACTATTTCTGTCACCAAACTTATCATTACTCCCACACCCATCTAGTTTGGTCCACACCACACAGGCAGGCTGTTAAAGCTACCTCAGATCACAATCTGGAAAAAAGGACCAGAATCTGGTCTAACCAAAGGAAGTGGACACAGTCCGGATCAAACTGAACAGTGGTTCAGTTGGTTTGCAGTGAGAAAACACTTCAGTGGATAGTTCGGGCTTTCAGACCAATTACAAGAAGCTGAAGCAGGATATTGTCACCCATTAAACAACAGAAGCGGAAAAATAATTGAAAAATAAGTTCAAGCGAGTGGTGGGATAAGCTTGCTCGCTTTCTATATTGGAACTAGTGCTGCTGGTAGTAAAGTCACAATATCAGTAATTTAGTGGCAACTGTTTTATTAATTATTCTAGGAAAGACAACCCAACATATTGACAACACGCCAACATCAGACGCACACCCCTCTATAAACCAATCAATATCAAGTATTGAGAGACACAGTGCATCTAGGTGATGATGACAGATTGTAGGTAGATCATGCAAAGTTCTTTAGCTTGCTTAAGTGTGAAACCAAAACTAATCAGGTCAAATGTGTTCAATCTAACAGAAACATAAAGCTTGGCTCAATCTGTGGTTACTGTGGACTTTCAGGTGTTGTTTATTTTTAAATTAATAAAAAAAGGTCTTACAAATTAAGGTTCTTTAAATGGATCCTGCAATGTCACAGAAGAACCAGTTCTGGCTCCAAAAAGGATCATGTTTGTAATAGAGTTGAGCAAGTGTGAATCTTCTTAAAGCTTCTTTACACAAACCAAAATGTACAGCATCATTTAAAGAACCATTTTAAAGCACATTTAGTTTTAAGGGTGCCACAAAAAGGTGGTTCCCTCGATTTTGAGGCATATTTTAAAACCTGAGTGACTGTCAGATTTCGCAGAGTTTCGCAGAGTTCGCAATCGCATCAAGGCCCATTTTGGGGGCCTGCAAACTTATGCATGTCTGGCCTGTACAATTACATGTCCAGTGTTTCCTTTATATTGTGTGTGTATATATATATATATATATATATATATATATATATATATATATATATATATATATATATTATATTTTTTCATAGACCAACTAATAATAATAATAATAATAATAAATGGTCTTCAGTGAAAATAAAAATTACAAATGACAAAAATATCTTTCATATGTGTTCAAGGAGAGAGAGTACATGAAATGGCCATTTGGACCTTGGCGACACGTATGGCAGGTCAAAACAAGAAGGGCCCAGTTTCCCGGAAACATCTTAGTGTTCAGGTCTTAACATCTCTTAACATCTATTTGTGAATTATCTTTGTGCTAAGACGCTTTAGGAAGCTTGTTATTCCCTTGGTATTCGCTATTCTGGAAAATGAAGGAAAATGAAGGAAAATGTGTGAAGCAATAACACATCAGTCTACAGACTGAGAACAATTACTCTCAGCCCAGGCTTAAAAGATACTGTATACAACTACACAGCTCTATTTCAGACTATCAGCATCATTCCTTTGAATGCCCAGTTACTGGGTCAGGAAAAACAGGGTTTCTCAGATGCATCGGCTTCTGTTGGCCTGGCCCTACATACCACCAGCTGGACAGCTCTGGCCAAAATGGGTCGATAAAAGTCACGTGATGAAGAACAACAAGTGCAGCCTTTTCCAGCTCATGTATGACTGAGAAACTGAGACACATCAGGAAGCAGAAATGCTCTGCCAGTTTTAAAGTGATGGTTTGATGACTGATGAAAGTAAAATTGATCTTTTTGGTCGCAAAGAGCAAAAGGTATGTTGGGAGGAAAAAAGGGTGCAGAATTTCATAAAGAGAACACCTGTCCAACTGCATGCTTTGGGGTTGTGTTGCAGCCAGTGTCACTGAGAACATTTCAATGGTAGTGGGAAGAACCAGTGGATGACTAAGGCCTTTTGCATTGCTTCTTAGCAACAGTTCCTTCAAAACTAAGGAAGCAAACTTTAGATACCAACATGTCTTCACTGACCCACTACATTTGAGGTTAGAGGAAACTTTTAAATATTTAATTTCAGCTAAACTACAGCTTTACAAACACACAAGTGTCCATGTTTTAATTTTCCATTCCCATGTGCCATGGTTTATTAACTGTGTAATTTTAACTGCATGTCTGTATGTGCTCTAAAAACCCTGATGGATGTGAGCTCACTGCTTAGCAGCTGTCAATTCATGAGAGCATTTCTATGTCATTTTAAGATAAACATGCTACTCTGTTGAGTCATGACAAAGAGGAATGTACAGAAGGAGGAACATTCTTCCTAATAAGGCAGACAGGAATACAAAAAGGAATGAGAGAATTGTTCTATTTATATTGAACACAGAGCACAAGACCACAAAACTGAAAGCCTGCTTCATTTAGTATTCAAAGAGCAACAGCAACCCCTAGTGGACATCTAGATAAATGGCATATTTGATGAAAAATAGGAAGTGATTATTTAAATGTACAGAATCCCTCTCATATACTCAAGATCTGGTCCATCAGCCAAGTGTGGTGTAGCCATATAGCCAGAAAAACATGGAAGCTTATAGCCACCAATTAGCATAATCAAAACAACATTACTAAATAGTCAAGTTCTTGTTTCAAACCACAAAGTTGTTAGGTAATCTCAAACAGACTTGCTTATCTGGTTTCTGACACGGTCTAACATACTTTTAAAAAAATGGGGTTATGTGTGTAGCTCATCAGCAATAGTAGCTTCTTAGAGCTTCAATTTTGTCGAGGAACGAGGAAGCCTCATAAGAGCTGTCCTCACTATGGCATGGTAGCACAGAAGCAAACTAGCTTCCAAAAGTCTTTTCTTATCATCATAAGTATCCTCCTAATCTGGGAATACTCACAGAGAAAACAACGTCGTAGTCGGATGCAGTGAAGCTCTCGTCAGTAAGGTCCTCAAAGTACTCTGCCAGGGCATCCAAGGTTTCATCTGCCAGTTTCTCATACGCAGCTTCTGTTATCTCCCTGCCAAATCACACAAAACAACAAATCCTCATGACAAACTTTACAATCACTTAAGTTTTTTTTGTAGTTGCTGATTTATTATCCATAGTACTCCTGATAGAAAAGAAAGGCTTCCTTTACTTGAACTGAAGAGCATTTTCTTCTGTAAGAGGGGTGGTCAGGTGAAGTGCTCTTCTCTGAACATCTCCATGTATAAAATCAATCCCCTAAAACAAGAAATAACAACCACAGGTTAGTCTTTCCACCTGTACCAGCTATTAACATCTGATTTAATTGGGTTAACAATTAGCCTATTAATATTATGTGTTCTGAATGAATGGTCAGTTAACAAGTACTATAAACTACTATTACACTGTACTCACAGTGTACACACAGTAATAGGGATGTACTCAGTCGTTTCAGAGTATTATGACACCAATCTAATAGTACAAATAACAACCCTTGGCTCGGATGACACTAGCAAGCCGTCTTAGACGTATTAGGTGATGGAAGGCTTTCATTATATAAGTTAACTGGTTCACAGTGATGCATCAACTGCTCTATACCAGTCAGAGTTGACGTTCCGACTCTGGCGTCAATGGCCCGTGGGGCATGCCGCTGGGAGGCACTCAATGAATAAATACAAGTCTGTTCTCAGTACACCTTCACCACGGCGGCTCTAGAACATCCCACAAAAGTTAGCAGTTTTCGAGATGCTATTACCCATCACCTCGTACCCTTTTATCATGCCCTATTGGACACCAGCGAAATCGCATCCTGCGCCTGTAACAACTGACTGGTGTGCTTGCTTATTTATACAGGCAGCAAACCCTGTTTCAAATCCTGGGCAGAGTTCAGTACAAACCAAGGGTGATCATAATATTCTGATTTGACTGTGACAGTGGGCGAAGGGTGGTGGAATCTTCTAAACCTTCAACGTTGTGGGATGTTCTAGAGCAGTCGTGGTGAGGATTTCCCAAGAATGGACTTCTCACAGAATAAGTGCCTCCCAACAGTAGAACAGTGGTGCCCTAGGGGCCATTGATGCCAGAGGGGAAGGACGACTCTGGTGAGTGGTACAGAGAAATCGATGCGCCACAGTGGAGCAGTTAACAACTATAATGAACTCCTTCCGTCACCTAATACAGTCCACAACACGACATCTCGCTAGCGTCACCCGAGCCTGTGTTTTTTTCCCCCTACTATTAGGTAGGTAGTAATAATATTCTGATAGGACAGTGTATATATTGAGTGTATTAATAGTAAATGTACAGATATTAGGTAAGTATACACACACACACACACACACACACACACACACTTACACTAACACTAAACTGCAAAATCACTCATTAATAGAGCCTTTAGTGCAATTAGCAAGTTACCCCAGTCCTGTGAGTCCACTGAGCAGCTGGTTTAAACTCAGGCCTTTCTGAGTTAATGCCGTAAAATCCAACACATCTTGTCTACAAAACAAAGAGATTAGTGGCACATTAAACTTCAAAAATCTGCTTCATAATATTTTATCTTGAAAAACAATTATTATTATTATCCCTTAAACTCTTAAAAGGGCTCAAATTCAACATTTTCCCTGTGGACTGTTTATAATATTTGCATGATTTTACCCCCCCCCCCCCCCAAAAAAAACAAAAACAAAAACAAAACATAATTCATTTTGCAACCTCTCAGTGGGACTGTGAGGTCAAAGGCAAAACCTTCAGCTTGTGCTGCATAAGCTTCAGATTCTTCACAAATGTTGGGATGTTTGCTTCCAGAATTTGCTGAAAGGTTCCCTGTGCCACTGGCTGCAACACAAGCCAAACCATGTGAGCCATGTGATCAATGCTTAACAGTTGGAGAGGTGTTCTCTTCACAAATGGTGTACAGTTTTTCTCCAAACATAATTTTGCTTGCTGAGGCCAAAAGGTTAGATTTTAACTAACTTAAAAGTCCAAATGCATGAGAATTGTTGAAAACTTTTCATAATCAATGTTGTGGTGAGGACACAGGAAGGTTTCTTTCTGATGACTCTTTTTTAATGAAGGCCATATTTGTGCAGGTGTTGCTGCACAGTAGAAAAGAGCACCACCACCACTCCAGAGTCTGCTAAAACATCCTGGTGGTCTTTCACAGTCAAACATGTGTTTTGATTTGACTTTCTTGCTAACCAATGAGCACTTCTCTCTGAAAGCTTTCTTGGTCTTCCAGACCTCAAATTGACCTCAACTGTTAACGAACTGTTAACTACTTGAAAATGCTTTGCTTTCTCATTGCCTTCTCCTGCTTTGTGGGCACCAATCCATTTCATTTCCAGAGCAGTAAGCAGCAGCTTAGAGGACATCAGGGCTACTGATTGTTGGGACAAGATCTGAGCAGTCAGATGGTGCATCCCAATTGCGTACGAAATACTAATACCAGCCAGTTTTGAAGTTTGAAATATGCTGTATAAATAAAAGTGTCAAAGTTGAGTATGCTCAAATATCCGTGTACATAGTCAGAACCAGTCGATTCCTAATGATGACTGTGAACAAGCCATAGCCCAAACAAAAGTTACCTGCGAGCTAAAAGTTCTTGAGGTACCCAAACTTTTGAATGGTGCTTGTTTCCCACTCTAAAACTGCACAACACTAATCTTGCTTAAAATGTCAAAAACGACTGTTTAACTTCATGCCCTTCAGAGATCACTGCCTCTTCCCCTTACTTAACTATTCACAGTAACAGACAGCTTGACCATGGGGACCCTAACTTTTGCATGCCTCTGTGTATGCATTCATGCTGGGTGCAAAACATATGAAAGGCACACTTACATGAGTAAACGTAACTTCCTCCCATTGGCATGGACCAGATCTATGTGAACAAATGGCTGCTTAACTGTTTCTTGCACTATTGCATCATGGCATCATCCATTCATACACAAGCGAGCTACACTGTATGTCCAAATGTTTGTGGACACCCCTTCTAATGAATGCACTCAGCTATTTTAAGGTGCACCCATTGCTGACACAGATGTGCAAATGCCACACATTTGTCACACAGCTTGTCTAGTCCCTGTAGAGAAGTACTGCCAATAGAACAGGACACTCTGAAGCAGATAAACATCATTAACTTTTTGGCACCATGCTCTACTCATACTGCTCAACATTCTCTGCCCTCCATAAAATCCTCTCAGTACTAACTCTCTCTTTTTACCTCCTCCGAGTAAATGGCCACCCAGCCTGACCTGCTGGAAGATTGCCCGCTGAGGTCCACTCTACCTGCGTCAGACCAGCTGCCACCTACCAATCCGACCATCAGACCCTCCACCCACCACCACCCATAACAGACCAGCGGCACACCCTCCTACCACTGCTACCTGTTTAATAACCATGTTAAAACCTAAATGGACTCGTAACTATCTGCCACTATTAATATCACCATTATTAACTATCTGCTGTATCTGGTTTGGTCATTTTTATCATTAATGTTTAAATAGTTCTGATCTGAGGAGGACGGGTCGGGTCCCCCTTGTGAGTCTTGGTTCCTCCCAAGGTTTCTTCCTCCAGCTCTGAGGGAGTTTTTCCTTGCCACTGTCGCTGTTGGCTGCTCACTGGGGGTCTTTGATCCTCCATGTCTTCTTACGTTATTTCTTCTTTTCATCTCTGTCTCTTATTAATTACTAATTATGTAAAGCTGCTTTGTGACGACAACAGCTGTAAAAAGCGCTATACAAATAAATCTGACTTGACTCTAATGCCAGCTGTGGGCTAGAGGGGTATAAGGCCCCCCAGCACGGAGCTGTAGAGCAGTTGGACTGATGTTCTCTGGACTGATGGATGGTGCTCCATCCAATACTATTGGGATGAACTGGGGAGGTGATTATCCGACACCCTGTCAGTGAATGCCATTAGATCCTCACAGCAATGCTCCTCCAGAATCTAGTAGAAAGCCTTTCCTGGACAGTAGAGACAGTTACTCCAACAAAAGCAGGATCAACTATTTCAATACTCTTAAATTCAGAAGAAATGAGGAGGTGTCCCAATACTTTTGTCTAGTAAAGTACTGGGACAACCAAAGACGTGCCAGTGACATTCAGGCAGGGCATCAGAAGGCACAGCACTGAGCAATAATCCAGGTCTTCGATAATAAGAACACATCCTAATCATTTTAATACTAAGATTTTACTATATAGCTAGTATAAACAAAAACATGTGGTTTACAGTAAAAAACTTATACAATAATATATAAAATCAGATCTTGCCAGATGACGTAATCGCCAACTGCAGTCAGCTAGCTAGCGCCAGCCACAGCAGCAGACTAATCAGGCTAGCATTAGCTAGCCAGCAGTGCTAACCTCCTCACTCCCGTACCTTCACTTCTTCTGTCCGCCCTCCAGTAATGAGTGAGCATAGCGCAGAAGCTGGTTGATGACATTTCCACCTGGACCTCCGGAGCAGGACACACACCCGCTGCCATTTGTTCGTTAACAGGGACATTACGACCGATACCGAGGCTGCAAACCGGCTCCAATCATGAACCTGTCTGGAGCCGGATGTTTTCAAAATAAAAGTCCCACTGTAACGAGCCTACGTTCAAACACGTTCAGCCAGTTTAGGTTTGACAAGAAAAAAACATAAAAATATCTAAATAAAACAAAAAAAAAAGTAGCTTAAAAAACGAAACACATTAATCTTCTAATTTTCCCTCTTAGTCATACAAAACTGGAAATCAGAGAGGAAATTATCTAAATAATATAGCCACAAAATTCAGATCTGCTCCAATTTTGCATTGCTATCATACAAAATGTTATATAATTATTGAGCAGAGGTTTAAGGGAAAAAAGAAAGATCTATTGCATGCACATGGGTTTCCACACCTATGTGAAAAGCCAGATGATGGCGCTGTTGAGATACTAAACATTGTATATAGGGCTTTTTTTTTGGACAAAATTGAATGTCCAATTTAAAAAAATAGAAAATATTGTTTTGGTTGTCAGAAAGATATAACTCTCTCCATAAAGAAAAAAAAACTTTAGAGAAAAGAAAGAAAGAAATAATAAATAAATAAATAAAGATATCATGCGTTCATGCTCTCCTGCGTCTTCTGTGAGCTGCTTTGCCACTGTCCTCCAGCAGGTGGCGCGTTAACGGTAACCTGTCCTGCTGCAGTGTTGGTGAACTGCAGAAACTTGGCTGTCGTTGTTGTGAACTATGGGCTGTGTGTGAGGGAGGCGGAGACGGTTCAGCTCTCTTCGTGATCGATTTCCCAAACTAGAGGTGAGACTCGCCTCCTGCTCTCCTACCTGAAGAGAGCAGCTCCTGAGACCCTCTCACTGGACTACTATCCGCCGGAGCCCACCGCTCTGACCGCAGGACAAGCCAGACACAGACCCAGGTGAGAATTCGTGCTGTTATCCTGTGATCTGGTGGGAGCTAGCCCACCTGGCCAAGGTGAAGGAGGCTCGGAGTTAGAGGGGTGTTATGTAATGTGATGTTCGGGATCTCTCTCTAAAGGTAAACGCTCATAAAACCAGGAAAATATCAGACCCAGTTAAAGGGAAAGGCGCACTGGGGAAGGTCTGAGCAGGAAGCTTTGGGGTAATAGCGATGAGGCAGCATTAATAACCGGCTGCTGGTCCTGGTGTGAAACGCACCTACAGTAAATAAGCTGGCAGTGTGGAGTGATGGAGCTAGTGTTGCAGGCTCGTGCTGTGTGGGGTCTCCTAAAACGTGCAGGGGGTGTTGATGAGCTGTAGATCAATGTACAGGAGTCCTCCTGCTCCTGGAAGAGTTCCTTCAGTCAGTGCCCGAGTCAGTGCCCGAGTCAGTGCCCGAGTCAGTGCCAGGTTCTGAATCTGTCTCTGCTCCTGGCTTTGATGTGACATTAATGCAGTTAATAAAAGACTGGGTCTAATTTTCTCTGATTGGTTTCTATAGGCAGGAGTATGTATGTATGTGTGTGTGTGTGTGTGTGTGTGTGTGTGTGTGTGTGTGTGTGTCTGTGTCGTTGGCTGTCCAGTGAAAAACATGGATCTCCAAACTGGTGAGTTTACAGGAGAAGGCAAAGATGCTCTTAAATGAGAGTTTCTGAGAGGAATCTGGAGTCTGTCTGGAGGAATGGACAATTATTACACAGTCTACAGAACAGCTATAGGGGTCAAACCATGGAGAAAACTAAAAACGGACGAATATGGAGATACATGGTTTTCACTGGACAGTCATTTTTGAGGCTTGTGGGTTGGTATGTAATCACAGTGTTCATTACTGGGATATTTGACTATTTATACCAACATGCAGGTTAGATTAAGAATTTCATTAAAAAATGCTATAAATAAAAATTCTACTTTCTGAACATCTGTCAGAAAATAATATGTAATAATAATATGTAAAATATCTGTAATATTTTGTAATACTGATAATACTTGCTTGTTTTTTGTGTTTTATCATTAACATATAAAACAGAATTATTATGGGAATATGGTCATTTTTGTTCCCTTACATATTAATCAGCGGCTGGTGTGTGTGTGTGTGTGTGTGTGTGTGTGTGTGTGTGTGTGTGTGTGTGTGTGTGTGTGTGTAAGAGAGTGTTCAGGACATTGTGTATACCAGATGTCCCAGGAAGTATGGATATTCAAATATCTAATCATAGTTTTGTACCCATGCGAAATGAATAGTGTTTTACAACTAATAATAATAATAATAATAATAATACTGTAATATTTAATACTTATTTCCACACTCATCGTCCAACTGATCAGCTCCACAGACCACATAGGAGCACATAGTTCTCCAATTCCAGACTGTAGTCCATGTGTTTATTCCTTAGAGCCTCCTTTCGCCTGAGTGTTTAAAGACCATGTCCACTCACTGTCCACTCTATTAGACACTCCTACCTAGCTGGTCCACCTTGTAGATGTACAGTCACAGAGTACAGAGACAGAAGCTCATCTGTTGCTGCACAGTTTGTGCTGGTCATCCTCTAGTCCTTCATTGGTGGTCACGGGACGCTGCCCGCGGGCCGCTCTTGGCTGGATATTTCTGGCTGGTGGACTATTCTCAGGTCATCAGTGGTGCTGAAGACTGGGGGACAACAGTGAATTGAAAAGTGCATAGTTCAGTGCAAGTCTAACTTATTAACTTATTAAAATGCTGAAATTGCAATAAATGCAAATAACATTACTACACAAATGTATGTTTTTACATCATAGATTTTCTCAAGATATAAGATATTCTTACAGAACCACATACAAGAGCTCTGCTTGTATTTGAACGGCTATTGCAGAACCAGGCAACCAAAAATCAAAGAATTGATCAATTCTATCAATCGATTAAAATAAGGGTTTAACAGTAGTGTAGCCTATATGTGTCCAAAACTCAGTGGAAACACCTCATAAGGGCAGAAATACAAACATATGTGTGTGTTTGTGTGCGTGTGTGTCAGAAAAATGAAAAGTCCAGCACGCTTTGCTCTGGTACATAAATCTTATATTTAATTTTTCACCCGTTCATCATCTAAATGACCATATTTTATATATTTTATATGTTATTTACACATATTTTAATAGGGAAACGGATTGGAGGAATACTCCTCACTTCCAGTACACTAAAGCCTTTCATGTACATTACCCAGCAGTTCCCGAAGGATCATGTGCTCATGATGCCGTGAGACTGTATGGCGGGGTCACTGACACAGCTTTGTACCTGCAGGCACTTTGTCACATGATTGCGGGGAACAATTGGAGGAAGACGGTCTGTTTGAGGCCGCGCTGAGCATTCGTCTTGTGTTTCTGCTCGAGTTCGTTTGATTCCTCTGGACAGTGTTCAGGAGTCACTCATCACTCTTAGTCCTGCACTGACGCTGCACACTGTTTATGCTCAAAGTGCATTAGGCTACTGTCAGTGACCGTTTCTCAGAAGCAGGAGCTTCTTCAAAAGCTGCTTCATGGCAGAGAACCAGGCGCACATACTTTAATTATGATGAAGCTTTACGGGAGATGCTAACTGCTGACGGCTAACTGATGATGTACGCTATACGTCCAAAGGGTTTGTGGACACCCCATATTATGAAAGCATTCAGCTACATTCAGTTGCACTCAGTGCTGACACAGATGTGCAAATGCACACACACAGCTTGTCTAGTCCCTGTAGAGAATGTACAGACTGTAATGCCAGTAGAATAGGACTCTTTGAAGCAGTTCTAATGCCAGGTGTGGGCCAGAGGGGTATAAAGCCCCCCAGCGTTGAGCTGTGGAGCAGTGGAACTGTGTTTTCTGTAATAATAGATGGTGCCCATCCAGTCCTTTTGGATGAGGTGGTGGAATACATTAAAATCCTCACAGCAATGCTCCAGATTTTAGTAGCAAGCCTTCCCTGGACGGTAGAGACAGTCACTCCAACAAAGGAAGGATAAACTCTTTTTAATACCCTTGATATCAGAAGAAATGATGAATAAGCAGGTGTCCCAATACTTTTGTCCACATAGTGTATAATCACTATTTTGATGATGTTTTTTTTTTTTAATTGAGCAGTTGTAAACTCAACCTCTGTAGCTCATCAACCGTTAAACACAATATTGGCCTGTGCAAAAGTTTGGACACCTTAAGCCTAGCCTTCTGGTCAAGGTCTTGTTGATTGGCATGCTACCAACTGTCCGCTGAATCGAAATGCTCTGACTCTTCAAGCCTTGCTCTGACTCTCCTCAACCATGGGCTCCTTCAACAATCTGAAAACACAAGTAGGCTAATTGATGGCAAAGCGTTTTCAGCTGCCTTTTTTCCCCTGTGGAATGTTATTTAAAAACGGGAATTCAGGGGAAGTGTGGAGGCCAAAAACTCATATATGCTCATATGCTGGTAAGAAAAGCTACTCAAAACCATACAAAAGACTTTGAGAAACCTGGAGCATGGTTTAGCCTAGGGTCAAGAGTGGTGGTGCACTGTTCCACTGTGCAGCATTGCTTGCACAAAGGAAACCTTACCCCAGACATTGTCTGAGACCGAAATTAATCCCTACTATTTAGTTTACTAAGTAGTGGTAGAAACACAGACGCTTCCTCATCATCCACATGCGTCAGCACCGGTCAGATAAACAAATGCATGAATGACTGAGCTACACTCACGGCCTTCGGGCGCTCGTAACTAGCAGTCGTCGTCTTCAGTTTGTTTTGCTGCCTGTTGCAACAGGACTCACAATGCATTTCGTTCCACATATAACTGATGTAGTGAGCTTTGGTGTTTCCTATAAATTACAAGTATTGTATTGTCCTCAAAATCACGCTCGAGTTCCACTTTACGAACCGAACACCCCAAGAAAATTGGCCGATATACTCGTTAGTGCCCTACAACACAACTAGGGAGCCGTTTCAGTCACAGCGCTTGTCACATACCTCAGTATTCGCTCAGGTTTGCTCAGACATTCAGAGGCTATTTATTGCAAGGTAAGTCGGCGTTCGCTTCCTAGGGAAGAATCCACTTGAATGGTCAAGCAAGTTGTAATTCCCATTCAGAAAGTCAGATTTCCTCAAAAGTTGACCTCTCAAAGTTGCGAAATTTGGTGACATGACATGGTAGCTTTAAAAGTGTTTACTACATCAAAATGTTTAACAGGATTTGGGACAACATTAGACTCTGTGTTTGTGTGCTATGCGACTTGCAGAGAGCCTGTAACCAACAAACAACCTAGGACATGAAAAAGGTGCATGAAGCACATCAATCAATAAATAAATAAATAAATAAACACAACAAATAAGCGCACAATAGCTGAGTAAACTGTACGCCTTGTTCCCCTCGCCCGTTTCACAACAGTAGCCATTACATCCTGCACGTATTTACTGTTCCCACAGTGCCGTGCGACATTCCTCTACTGGCTTCCTACCACAGGCCAGCAGACAGGCACACACGCACACACGCACACACACACACACACACACACTTCTCACCATCTTCTGGTGGCTTGAGACATGTGCTCTGTGGTTTCTAATGTGAAGTAATAGGTCAGAATATGCATATTAATAGCTGGTGCAGGACTGTGTCTGCAGGAGCAGCATCACGGTAGCTGAAGCTCATGAGGAGGCTGATGTCAGCTCTTTGAGAATTGAGCTACGGAGTCTACAGACAAACATCTATGATGCACATATGAACAGTAGTGCGTAGGGAAGAGTTCATGTACTAAAGGAGTGCTCCATTGTTTTTCAGTCTAATGTTTGTCTGTGGTATGTGTAGCGTGTGATCAGTGATCATAGGCAGAAACACACTTTCGCACTCTGGGTCCTCTCTGTGTCCAGTTGGCACGATGTGCCGTCAGCTGGCTGAAGAGATTGTAGCCGGGTTAGATTCTAGCCTAGCACTTGCTACACTCCTTTGGCCTTCGCACACCGTATTTCCTGGCCCTTCTTGTGGATACCTGCAGCTGCACTTCTCTAGTCGGTTAGCGTTTAGCCTTTTTAGCTTTGCTTCCTTAGCCTTTGAAAGGCTCGTGCCAGTGGGCCTGATGAATGTAAATTTTATTGGAGCTATGGAATTGGGGTAAGGAAATTGGGGCTATGGAATTGGGGTAAGGAAATTGGAGCTATGGAATTGGGGTAAGGAAATTGGAGCTATGGAATTGGGGTAAGGAAATTGGAGCTATGGAATTGGGGTAAGGAAATTGGAGCTATGGAATTGGGGTAAGGAAATTGGGGCTATGGAATTGGGGTAAGGAAATTGGGGCTATGGAATTGGGGTAAGTAAATTGGAGCTATGGAATTGGGTAAGGAAATTGGAGCTATGGAATTGGGGTAAGGAAATTGGAGCTATGGAATTGGGGTAAGGAAATTGGGGCTATGGAATTGGGGTAAGGAAATTGGGGCTATGGAATTGGGGTAAGGAAATTGGAGCTATGGAATTGGGGTAAGGAAATTGGGGCTATGGAATTGGGGTAAGGAAATTGGAGCTATGGAATTGGGCTATGGAATTGGGGTAAGGAAATTGGAGCTATGGAATTGGGGTGTGGAAATTGGAGCTATGGAATTGGGGTAAGGAAATTGGAGCTATGGAATTGGGGTAAGGAAATTGGGGCTATGGAATTGGGGTAAGGAAATTGGAGCTATGGAATTGGGGTATCGAAATTGGAGCTATGGAATTGGGGTAAGGAAATTGGAGCTATGGAATTGGGGTAAGGAAATTGGAGCTATGGAATTGGGGTAAGGAAATTGGAGCTATGGAATTGGGGAAGGAAATTGGGGCTATGGAATTGGGGTATGGAAATTGGAGCTATGGAATTGGGGTAAGGAAATTAGGGCTATGGAATTGGGGTAAGGAAATTAGGGCTATGGAATTGGGAAATTGGAGCTATGGAATTGGGGTATGGAAATTGGAGCTATGGAATTGGGGTAAGGAAATTGGAGCTATGGAATTGGGGTAAGGAAATTGGAGCTATGGAATTGGGGTAAGGAAATTGGGGCTATGGAATTGGGGTAAGGAAATTGGAGCTATGGAATTGGGGTATCGAAATTGGAGCTATGGAATTGGGGTATCGAAATTGGAGCTATGGAATTGGGGTAAGGAAATTGGAGCTATGGAATTGGGGAAGGAAATTGGGGCTATGGAATTGGGGTAAGGAAATTGGAGCTATGGAATTGGGGTAAGGAAATTAGGGCTATGGAATTGGGAAATTGAAGCTATGGAATTGGGGTATGGAAATTGGAGCTATGGAATTGGGGTAAGGAAATTGAAGCTATGGAATTGGGGTAAGGAAATTGGCGTTCGGGCACTAGCCTGTTTCAGGGGTCAAAGTAAAATAGTACTGCTCCATCTTACCTACATTAGCTTTGCTTTGTAGGAGGAATACTGTTTGTCACTTGTTCATACAGAGCTCTCATTATTCCACTATGCCAAGATAAACACAGGTTTCCATTCTAGCACACCTTTATGAATAACCCAGCCAGTTTGCTTTGCTCTCTATGTAGTTATTGTATAAGGCTGCAAATGTGAGAGGCTAATACCATTAGATGGTCGTAGAGGGACGTTCACATAAATGTACTGGGATAATTGTGGGGGTAAAGGGTGGAGCTCTCCCACATGTAAATGCAGTGTTTTGCTCAGTTTGCATGATAACATTTGCCGCAGGACTCGGCAGAGTGCTGAAGTTATTTTAATGAAGTACGACCTGACTTTCATATTTCTGTCTCCTGTCTGGGGCTGTACCTTGTGGTTTTGTGGTTCTTTTAGGCTTCCACGATTGAGTGACATACTGTCTCCTGCGCTGGAGAATGACGAGCATGCAGATCAGTTCTTTCGTGCTGTAGACTTGTTAGTTAACAGGCTGGGTGGGTTCTGGTTGGGCGGGGAAGGACCATTTCTAGAGTAGTAGAGCAGGAGTCCGGCTGATCATTTTTAATGATCTTGACGGACCATAGATTCAATATTGGTGAGATACAACTTAATAATGCATGTTTTCCCAAATTCAAGTGTATTCAATAGGAGGAGTGTATTCATAAATGTATTCAAACCTGGCATGAAAATAATATATTATATTGCAAAACAACACGAATATAGTTGTGAGGCGATGATATCAGTATTAGAGATATTAGAAGTACTTCTAGAACCCTGTACGTTAAGTATTATTTAAAATAAAGATAGATTTACATCAGTGAACGCTACTGTCTGGGAAAAGTAGTAACTCCATAGTGGCTGCAAGTGGCTGACTATGAGATATACTCCTCAGAGATGCTTTTAAACAAGAAGCTTTTAGTGTTCTGTATCTGCCGATATATTGGTTGAGCAAAAATATTGAGCAATATTGAAAACCCATGTATTGTAGTAGTGTTGGCAAAAATACCACAGAGAATGCATTGCAAAGAAAATCTACAAAGAGAACTGATTTGAAAAAAATAGGAAAAATAAGAGGTAATTAACAAAAACCATAAAGCATTCTGAGTAGTAAAATACAATAAGTCAATAAATCACTGTTTAACTATAACAATTTGATTATACATCTAAAATTAAAACCCTTAACCCCTAAATCCCTTAACCCTTAATGCAGAAAGGCCTATTACACACTAAGGTGTATTATTTAACACTATAGGGACTTGCCTGCGGGACATAGGCTGTTTAAGGTGTTAAAATCAGTATCAGTTCTTCAGAAGCTGGATTGTTAATATTCCCGATGTATTCTTTATGTCTTTGTGTCCCGTTATACAAACATTGTAAATTAACATTGCCCTCCATGCGGCCCTAACAGCAAGTACGCTCAGCAAACAGCTGCAGCATATCTTCTTCAGCATTTAGTGAGTGAATGATGTGAAGTGCTGTGGTATGAGAGCCACTGAGGGGGCTTCAGTCTGCTATTGAGGAGGAAGGGTGTGTTTAGAGTGACAACTTTGCGTGGGAGCGTTTGTGCTTTCAGCTTGCCGTGCAGTCATCACAACCAAAGGTTATCGTGCCAACGGTTTTGACTTGGAAATCAGTGGATGCAAATGACCTCTTCCAAAGTCTCCAACAGCATCAGACCATGTTGGACTTTACCTTCATATGAAGCCCCATTCCTCCACAGAGCCAGACCACACAGTCAGCATCCAACCTTCAACACTGATAGTTTAATATCAAGTGTATTTTGGGTATTATATTACTTTGAAGGTAAGTAATATATGTGACTGGTCCTCTGAAAGTCACATGGATGTTCACAACCAGGAAAAGGAAATAAGGTTCTGTAATTCCCCTGATGATCTTCTTCTTCCACATCTAGTACCAAACATAGTGGTGGCTGGATTGCTGGGTTGTTGAAGACGGGGCATGGTAGCATGGTTGACCCTGTGGTTTGACCCCAGCTTTTCCAAGTTTACCAAGCTGGGATGTGTGACGATTATATAGTAATCTACAGGTATAATGACATTAAATGTACTTACTTGCTAACTGGTATTTCTCTCAATTTTTACCTCCTTGTATCACTTCCAGTTCCTACCCTTTGGGTAGGGCTCCCCGTATGTAGCTCCTCCCATACTAAGGGTGTTTTCGCACCTGCACTGTTTAAGGAGGAGGGAGATGCTATACCAGGAACTGGTCATATGTACTTGAGCCTGTATGTACAGCTGAGCATGGAGGTGATTACTGCTGTTTCTATTGGATAATAGGTGGGGGTGTTGGAAGAACATGCTGAAATGGGATCAGTTCATATATATATTTTTTCCCGCTGCCGGGAATGGTGATGTAATTAGACATCAGAAGGTATATATTTCAGTGTACTTCAATCAGAGATTAAAAACGAGTTTATTAAGTTTTTGTCTTTTTAATTCTACGCTATATGACAAAGGTATTGGGACACCTGCTCATTCATTGTTTCTTCTGAAATCAAGGATATTAAGTGTATCCTGCTTTTGTTGGAATAACTGTCTGTACTGTCCAGAGAAGCAACACATCCCTAAAGTATTGCATGAAGCACCATCCATCATTCTGAAGGACACAATTCCACTTCTCCACAGTTCAATTCTGGAGGGCTTTATACCCCTCTAAATCCACACCTGGCATTAGGCATGGTGCCAGTAGGTTCATGATTACCTGATGCTGAGAGTCCTGTTCTAGTGGCAGTACTTCTCTACAAGGACTAAACAAGCTGTGTGTTTGTGTGTGGATTTGCACATCTGTGTCAACAATAGGTGCAACTTAAATCAGCTGATTGCATCCATTAGAATGAGTGTCCACAAACATTTGGGGAAAAAAGACCAATTTAATTTCAGATTGAATTCAAAGGCCGACGTCATGAAGCCAGAGACAGGGTTTATGTATGTGTGTTTAGTTGGGATTATTGGCAGGGGGATGTTTGTGACTTGACCTTCTCTTCTACTGCTGGCCTGTACAGTATCGTCAAATGTCAGGGTGCGTTGTCCAGTGTCCCAGCCTCAGCGGACTGCCTCAATCAGTGGATCAGCATGATAATGAAATGAACAGCATGTGAGCTTCATTTAACAGAGCTTATGTAACACTTTGCTGGACTCCTCCATGTGTTGGTTGGAGCAGTTCAGCACACTTAAGGAATGTATGTGACATATGTTTTTCGTGGTGAGCTGGTCTGGTGAGCTTTGCTAAGGGATCGGGAGCTCCTTATGGATGTTTCATAGTGTTTACGATGGTAAGTGAATGAATTCTGTTGAAGATTGGCTGAAGTTGACTAGTGTTCACCTGGGGGTTTTAGAGAAATGTAAGCTGTACATTTTTATTAGCCTTAGTCATATTTTGTCTTACTGATATTCTGTCACCTGGTTTCCTGGTGCCACGTGTACCTTATGCAGGTGTTGGATTTTGTTTGGAGTTTGTCACTCAGCTCTTCTGTAGTTAAACAATGTTACTGACGGGTTTGTTGACCCAGGGTTGTGATCAACAATGAACTGCTGATATACGATCCTTTCACTGATTAATGCTTACCGAACTAGTTTCTACATCACGTCTTTATGCGTTTTGAGAGATTACGCCTTGCACCTGCTCCTTCCACCAAAGATCTGCTTGGACACATTGAGCGATACCATAGACACACCATTTTTGGTCCCACAAAGAATCTTTTATGTAAAAGGGCTTGTGAGTAAGGGCCTTTACCCCTTACCCCAACTTCTATGGCACCGCTCAAAGAACCCACATGGAAAACTGCTGGACCAGCTTTATGTCAGTGATTAATTTGTAATTTAAGACTATATTCCCCTATTACCCGAGGATCTCAGGTTCGAATGCCACATCATGTGGCCTGCCATCAGCAGCCGGAGCCTGAGAGAGCACACTTAGCCTTGCTTTCTCTGGGTGGGTAGATGGCTTACTCTCTCTCCCCACATCACCTCAGTGTGATGCTGGCTGGTCCGGGGGTCTGCTAGCCCTAGTGCATCAGAGCTTGGTACCTGGCACTTTCCTCTGAGCGCGTTGGTTGCCTGGTAACGGTACATTGGCAGCAGATCGAAAAGAGGCGGTGGCTGGTTCTGCATTTGTCAGAGGAGGCATGTGTCAGTCATGACCCTCTCAGTGTTGGGGGAATTACATGTGATATGGGAAAAGTACTAAGGTGTGGGTTGGGTAATTGGCTGTCTAAAATCAATAATTAAAATAATTGTAGACTATTTTTATTTATTCTCCATTAAAACACTTTGTCACTTTGACATCTTGGGTAATCCCTGGAGCTGTTTCTTACATCGTCCAAAAACGGCAAAGCGAGGCAGGTCAGAAAATACATTTACATATTTAACAGAGACACATCTACTGTCCCAGACAAAATACTCACACGCAAATTAACCCTAGGCTTAGACTAAAACCTGGCTTTCAGTAGAGGATACCCAGTCTCACCATGACTCCGTCTAGGAATTAATACAAATCTTAAAGAACGCGACACCATCATAGAATACAATATGCCTCTCTGTCTTAAAGGCCGAATAGGAAGGAAAAGGAATACTGTAAACACAGGGAAGTTGATGGTTCTATTGTAGACCTCACCCTCATCCTCCAAGTGTGTCTGGACCAGCATCGTCACTCGCATGTGTAATTGTCCGTGTAGACCTGGAGCACTACCTGTTTTGACTTATACATGTGGGCACTATTGTTCATATCAGTGGTTGCATAACCTCAGTAGAGTTTAGTCCTGCGCATATCCGGAGCTTCTCATCTTCGGGGAAAAGGAGCTTTAATTGTGTCCAATGGCAACATTTCTCAAGTGGCCTAGGAGCTTCCAGGGAATGGACGGATTGTCATAGGTGGTCATTAGTTCTGCCCATTAGCTGCCTTGGGGAAAGAATCTTAAGTGGTTCATGGCTTGGAAAAAAACTTTAATAGGAAAAGAACCTTTATTCATTATTATCATTAATCAAAGTGCTTCACAATAAGTCCAAGTAAAAGAAACAACACCAATAATAATAATTATTATTATTGTTATAATTATAATAATAAAATAATAAAATAATACTAATTAAAATTATAATACATATTGCACCACATCTTTTTCACTGTAATCCGTTCTTCATGCTTGACCTGTAGAGCAAATCACATGGTGGTCAAACTTTGTAGTGGTACAAGAGATGTGTTTTTTTTGTGGGGGGTGGGGGGTGGGGGGGGTTGTGGACCTCTCTCTTTATTCCAAACCAGTGGCAAAGTGCCATAGCTCTTAAGCTTGTTGGCACTTCAGAGGCTGTTTGATCTAAACAGTACCTTAGACCCTTGAAGAGCTCTTAAGATCCTGGTTCTTTTCTACTTTCTGAACAGACCCCTGCTCCATTACCTTTTGTCTTAGGTCCAGTTATCCATTTTGCCGTTAGGAAAGTAGTCCATCGTACCACTGCAAAAATGAGTCAGTAACAGCGCCTTTTCACTGTTCCACAGCTCCTTGGATCAACAGCAGTAGGAAGAGGAAGAACAGAAAAAGCCTTGTTATCTCTGAACTGCCTCTGAGTTCCACCCGAGTGCGAAAAGGCTTGCGGAGACCGCTGAAGGCAGTAACAGTAAGATATAACCCTTACACTGAAAAAACACACTGAATTTGTTTAGCTGAAATGTCAACATCCCTGACTCCACATGCATCCACCCTGTTCCACATCACTCAGTGCGATGGTGGACAATGCAGGTGTCTGTTAGCTGACTGTACTGCATTGTACTATTGCAGTAGTGTTCTCCTCCGAGCGTGTTGAGCACAGCAAGCAAAAACCCTGTCAAAGGAATTGCTTCCCATCTGCGTTGGAGGTGTTTGAAGAGATCTTAGGGGCTCTTCAGTCCACAAAAAATGCATCCAGTACCGATATCTAAACTTTGCATATCATCGATGACAGACTAATAATTGAGGGCGCAGGTTAGATAGGGAAAGGCTTGCTGCTTTGCTACCATATGCGTATCATATCAACTACAATAATAACTGCCAGATTAACTGTGATGATACAGTGTATTTCATCAGTATTTTATTAAACTGCTGAAGCCCAAGAGGAATGCACATGGTAAATGTTACACAGATTTATTTTGCATTTCCAGCAGATCTGCTTAATCTATATCACACAGGCACTGGTTTTACTCTTCTTACTTTTTACAGTCATCTTTCCTCTATCTTCCCTTTCCTCTCCGGTGTTCTCTTTTTTTCCTTTTTCTTTCACTCTCCTCATCTCTCCTCTCTCCCCTTCTCTTTCCTTCCTCCTCCATCCTTTCTACTCTTTTCCTTCTCCTCTCTGCTTTCCCCCTTTCCACCTTTCTCCTTCAGCCTTTTTTTGCTCTCTCTCTATCTCTATCTCTTCCTGTCTCTGTCTCTGTCTCTCTCCCTCTTTCTGTTTCTACAACCATCTCTCTCTCTCTCTTACTTTATCCCTACCACTCTGTCCCTCTCCCTGTCTTTTTCTCTTTCTCTCTCCCTTTCTCTGTTTCTACAATCATCTCTCTCTCTCTCTCTCTCTCTCTCTCTCTCTCTCTCTCTCTCTCTGTCTCTCTCTCTTTATCCCTCACTCTCTGTCTCTCTCCCAGTCTCTGTCTCATTCTCTCTCTCTCTCTTTCTCTCTCTCTCTGCTGCAGTCCCTCTCTGTTGCCCTTGCCTCCAGTCTCTCGGCCTGTAGGCTTTTGTCCTAATCAGCCACCTCACGCTGCTCGCCGCATGCAGAGTGGGACCCGCCTAGAATAGTAAACAGACTTAAACAGCCCAAACGCTCTCTCTCTCTCTCTCTCTCTCTCTCTCTCTTTCTCTCTCTCTCTTTCTCTCCCTCTCTCCCTCTCTCATTCTCTCTCTTTTTCTCTCTTTCTCTTTCTCTCCCCGCTGTTTTTCCTCCTCCCCCTTCCTCCTTGTCTGTCACACCATCCTCCTCACACCCTGGCCAGTGTATCAGAGGCCACTGGACGGTCTTGAGTCCTGAAAGACTGCGAGTGCGTTTTTCTAAATGACTCTTAATGCTCTATTAGCTGCTCAGGAGGTGTGTGCTCACATCCATTAGGTGTGTTGCTCAAGTCCACTGCAAACAGGCAACTCTCAGTCCAGGCTAAAATTAGTCTCCATGGCCCGTTTTGTCTCCTGCAGTGACATGTGCCGCTGATGCAGTGCTCAGCGCATGCTCTTGGATTTGCATTTTTGAACGTGACGTTCCATTTTTGCCCACCTGCATCATTCTCAGCTCCACAATCTGAAATTGCATTCATAATAATATTTGGAGTGTACCACTCTGTACAACATGTGAAGTCTGGACAGCTGAACATGATAAAGTCACTCGATTACAGAACTTTCTTACTTCCGCATCTCAGTCTAGTCAACAGTACATTTTATGTTGAGCCTCAAAACCAGTAGTAAATGAGCTGCAGCTGAAACTGATTAAATATTGTGTAAGACATTTAGTCTGTGGCTCCTCCCCCTCAGTTTGCTTACTGTTTATTCCCTTCTTCCTGTGGTTTCTGTAGTGTAGTGGTTTGCAGTGGGCAGCAGTGGCTCAGCCGTTAGAGCTGTAGGCTGTTGATGAGAGGATTGTGGGTTTGATTGGTAAGGTACCACTGTTGGGCCCTTAAGCAAGGCCCCCTGGATGCCAAGTGCTCACTTTATCACTGTGTATGTCTTCTCACTTGTGTATGTGTGGGTGTGTGTTCACTGCACAGATAGGTTAAAGGCAGAGGCCAAATTCCAACTCAAATGGTGAATGTGGTTGTCTTTGTCTTTGCAGGTTAGGGCTCCTCCCATCACATTGGGTGAGGCCTTCCTATTTTCAGACCATGGGGGGCTGTGGTGTTGACAAGATTTGAACTTGTGATCTCCTGAGTCTCTTAACAAGCAGGCAGTTAGACAGCAGCGCCACTCTAGAGCTGTAAAGCCGTGTACGTATCCATGTCCAAGAAAGATACGTAAAGGTGAATGTACGTTAATAAAACTGTGTTTTATGTAGGGTAATTTTTAAGCTTTGGACCGGCCCTACGGCCTAACTGCTGCTCATGTGAGGAGATCAGAAGTTCAAATCCCAGCAAGACTTCCAAGATCTCCATTGTCTAAAGCCTCCCAGTCTGTGTGATAGGGGGAGTGCTAACCTGCAGATGGGGGTGGAGCCACAGACTAAACATCTTACACAGTATTTGTAGCTTGCAGCTTAATGTGTATTGTTGACCAGACTGAGATACAGAAGTAAAAAAAAAACTTGAGTAACTCAAAAACAACTCTTAAGTTACTCTATCTATCTATCTATCTATCTATCTCTCGCTCTCTCTCTCTCATTCATATATATATATATATATATATATATATATATATATATATATATATTTAAACAAATTGAATGTTTGAAAGGTTCATGGCTAGGTTATATGGTTCTTCTCTATCAAGGAGAAAGTGTTAAATATGGTTCTTTAATAAACAAAGTAACTTTCTCTCATAAACAGGGCCTGTAACCTTATTTCTGAGAGGCAGTGCTAGGTCCTGTAAAACGGTAAAATGTGGGGGCCTCTTTGGAAACTGGAGCCTCCAACACATTTCCTAGCATAATATTCAATTACAGCCTTTAGCTAGAAAACAATTTTACACAGGATGCTAAGCCCTTTACGTAATCAGTGTTGTGTCCAATTAACGCACTGAAGATTGTGCTTCCAGCTATGACCAAAGAGTGTCCATGTGTGGCCTGCTGAGCGGGACTCTGTCTTCATCCTGTATCACAGCTGCAAGCCCTCAATTAGTGCGGGACACACTTGAGAAACTTGAGTTTCACGCTTGAATGATGATGTGGAAGTATTAGGAACGTCAGCGAGGTGAAGATTATGTCCTGGAAAGTTCAGTGAGTTGGACATCGGGGGGATTCTGCTTGGCACCGTACACTTTGTCATTGTTGTTGATTAGTTTGGATGCAAAAAAAGCTGACCCTCAGATGCACACATGGCGAACAAGGCTACCGACACGTCCATAATGATGTCATCAACATGCCCGCTGTGAATTCTCCGGAAAATGACCTGCTCTATTCACACACAGGCTCATGCGAATATGCCGACTTTGTACTTCAGGAAATTGTCTATTCAGCCCAGAGCAGTTTAACTGTGCCTGTTCACTTTTTTATTATTATTATTATATGAAGTGTTTCAGCCTGGACGGCTTGCTGAATGAAACAGACAATGCAGACAGTGCAGAACAGCCCATCAGAACAAAGGTCATTTACATATTGTCGCTATCAGGCAAAAACCTTTTTTCTATGTTTGACTTTTTTGAATTTTTGACATCATTTGAATCTGGCGGTTCTTCTTTACATATGTAAAGGAGAGATGTAAAGGAGATGTTATATATCAGTATTGTGTCAAACTTTCATAAGTCTAACCAATAGAAAAGCTTAAAATTATTTTTATTTTTTTGACCTTCATTTCCTCTTCCTATAAAGTTGCGATTTTGGAGGTTATATGCAATGATGTACGTATCTGTCCTGTAACAGTCACAGTAACAGAAGCCGCCTATTGATTTCAATCCTCGCTTTGTTCCTTAGAAAACATAAAAAAGTGAATTATGACTGTTTCTGGTACATAACCCCATCTAAATGTCCTGGATCAGCCTTGGAGGGGGGTAAAATGTAAGAATGTGGGACATGGGACCTTTAGGTAAAGGGAAAACTTCAGGTCTGCGTAAGTCAATAAGAAAATAATCAGATGCTGTCCTTCTCTGAGTTGGTGTTTACTATCCCTCCAGGCCCGTTATTTTTCTAGGTTTTCTTTGTAATTTAGTCATAGGGCAGTGGAGGCTCGGCGGTTACAGCTCCGGGCTATTGATGACAGGGTTGCGGGTTCGATTCCCAGGCTCAGAAAGCTGCCACTGTTGGGCCCTTCACCCTCTCTGCTCCTCGAGTGCTGGAGTTGGCTGCCCACTGCTCTGGGTGTGTGTGTGCTCACTGCCCCTAGTTCACTAGTGTGTGTGTGTGTGTGTTTACTACCACAGATGGGTAAAATGAAGAGGACACATTTCGCTGTACAGTGTACAGTGACTATTACGTGGACCATAATAACCTTAATAACCTTAACCTGATGCTACACTTAGATGGTTGTGCCACTTAGCATCCTGTGTGCCACTTTGGAGCACTTCAGGGCTATGGAAAAAATGAGGGATAGCAGATCACCATTATATTAAAGCTGTTTCTGGAGGATATATTACATGATTTTACACAAATTGGACTCGGCGGGTTACAAATAGGAACTTTCTCCCAATTACAGTCAGTGGACTATCAACATGCGTTTGAAGCTGTTATTTTAAGGTAAAATGCTCCATAATTCTGTTTTAATTAATAAAGTTTGTAGCAGATTGCTTCAAATTCAACAGCGGCTGCAGTTCCATGTATCATTCGTCTTACTTGACCGCTTGAATAATCCGTGAACTACCACAATCAGATAATGATCATATGATTAGTGTGCATGTAAACTCTCCCTGTCATAGATTAGCCTGTAAATAGATACCTTGCAGGCATGTAGAGGCATAGCAAGCCTCTTATTCATAACAAAGAGAGAGGGTTGGTTTGTGCCAAGCTGTCTAAACGCGTCCTAAAATCAGCCACTTCACGTTATCAGCACTGGAAGTCTTTTTCCAAAGGGATCAGGTGGTTTGTTTCAGGCCACGCTAAAACAAGGACCAACAGCATGCCTTACAAGGACTAAACAGCATGTCATGGTCTGTGTACCTTCTTTTCAGTCTGATATAGCAATTATGCTTTCATCATGTGTGCTCTGGGCCTAAATCCAAGATCTAAGATCCTCAGCTCCTGTATATTGCTCCAGCAGGTTAGCTGTTATTCACTAGATGATTTTATTACAGGAATTTACAGCTCCTCGCAGTATTACAACCCGCCTGGAGTAGTTGAGGGTCAGGAGCATCATTCAGGGCCACAGCAGCAATGCAAAATGAAAGGGCAGCAAGGCCAGCGCCAGTAGGTGATTGGTCAGAATTCAGACACGTCCAAGCTGGAAGTTGAGGCAGTAATTTTCCTGTTATTAGGATGGACAACAAAACAGCTCAGCCACTGCCATTCAGCTGACATTATGACTGTCCAATAAACTAGACAAGGTCAAAAGTAGCCACAGGCCCTTTGTTGTTTTGTTTTTCTATATTTTTATTTACACTGTACAATGATGTACATGCAACCACATCCCATGATTAAGTGCATCATTCAGTAACTTTACATGTCATTTTGGATTGGCTGGACCATACCGGTTCTCTCTCTCTCTTTCTGCTATATACTCTGTTTACAGACGCTGCTCCTGAGCTCATAGCAACGACAGAATAAGAGGACAGATAGAAAAGTGTTATGATGATAAAGAGACAAGTGTTCTCAACAATCCCCTCCTAGTCTCTGGCAAATCATCTCAGAGACATACTCCCTAAAAGCCTCAGTGAGGGATCATCTCCAGGCCGCTTTTTAGTTCAGCAACAACAGGGGATTTTAAATGTCAGCACTGCAGTCCTGTTGGTCCTGTCGAATGAATAAAATGTAGTAGGTGTGTTTCACATGCTCATTGCTATTGTTGGTTCTGCTTAATTTGTAACTCTGATTATTTTCATTAGTAAGTGTGATTCTGTTGTTTGTTTCACTGGTAAAACTGTTCCCAAATCATTGTTTTTTTTTTCACAAAAAAATATTAGTTCTGTTGTATTAGTTTGTTCTTTCTTATCAGGAAAACTGGTTCTGTTTGAGTAGTAAAGTCCTATTTGTTCTATTTTCTTAATAAAATTCATTTTAGCAAAATTCATTAAGTTAGGCCTGTTTTACTAGAATGGATGAGACTGTATTACTAGTCAGTTTGATTCTTACTTCTTACAAATACGTATGAGATTTTGTTCCATTTCATTAGTACAGTTGGTTCAATTTCACTAGTAAAGTTACATCTGTTTATTTAATAAAGATGATTCTATTTTACTGGCGAATATTATTCCACTGTAATAATAATATTGATTCTGTTGTACTTGTTAAGTTGGCTACATTTCACAAGAAGAGACAGTTCTGTTTCTCTTTTATATTGGGTTGTATTTTATCAGTACTGGTTTAACTGGCTAAACTTCATTACTAAAGTTCACATTCATAATGGGAATATAATTCAGTTTCATTAGTAAAATTGATTCTGTTACACCAGGGAAAATTATTCAGTTGGTACTATTTTACTAGACAAAGTCAATTGATTTCACTAGTGAAGTTGGTTGTATTTTACTAGGGGAAATGAATCAGTTTTACTAGGGAAAATGAATCAGTTTCACTAGAAAAATCAATCGATTTCACTAATGC
Source organism: Salminus brasiliensis (assembly GCF_030463535.1). Lineage (NCBI taxonomy): Eukaryota > Metazoa > Chordata > Actinopteri > Characiformes > Bryconidae > Salminus > Salminus brasiliensis. The sequence goes on from NC_132883.1 coordinate 8,244,095, forward strand.
AGTTGGTTTTATTTCACTAGGGAAAATTAATCAGTTTCACTAGGGAAAATTAATCAGTTTTACTAGAAAAAAAAAACAATTAATTTCACTAGTACAGTTGGTTTTATTTCACTAGGGAAAATGAATCAGTTTCACTAGTGAAGTTGGCTCTGTTTCATTAGTACAGACAGTGCTGTTTCACTAGGAATCTTGGCTAGTAGAGCTGATTCTCTTTGACTTCTACAGCTGAATGTGTTTCACACCTTTCACTAATTTTCTAATAGAAGTTGTCAAAAGGTTGTTTTCTGCTGCACTTCATTTTTTGGCTCTGTCTGTGTTATCAGCTTTTCCCCAGTGGATGAGTGATACTGAATGCTTGGCTTGAACCTGTGTGTTTGTGCTGAAGTGGATTGCAGGAGGTCTCGTCTCATCCAGGCAGACGATGCCTCAGGCAAAGATCAGAGTGGAATGTAATATTATTATAGATATCACAAGTATGCATCGCACACATGCTTGGATCCTCAGGGGATGACCGAGTCATTTTTAAAGGCACTACAAAATATTTCCCAGAGCATGTGGACATCTTGCTCTTTGGCGTAGATTTAAATTCCCTTGTTTGTCTGATCAGTATGCGTTTCTCAGTAAGTGATATTAAAAACATTTGGAGTGTCTACGAATTTACTGTGAAGTCAGGTGGAGAAAACCACACATTGGCCTGCGTACAGTATTCCCACGTACTGATGATAAACACAGTTCTCTCAGCCTCTCCCTGATAAACTCCGTCCTCACATTTCCATGAACTAAAGGGCATAGGTGAGCCTTCGGATGTGTTGAGAATGGATTAGGAGGTTGAGGTAGCGTGTGAATACTGTCTACTAAAGTTAGTAAGAAAGTAGTTAGTGAAGAATAGGCTAACAAGAAACTGACCAGCCTCTTTTTGAAGCGATAGTTCAGTGAAAGTAAATCTACAAAGAGCTCCTCTCACCCAAAAGTGACTAGTAGGCCTAAAGCTAATTGTACACCAAAAGCAACATGCCAAGTGTGGAACGCCAGAATCTTTCCATGAAAGCACAGGATTCTCGTGATGGGAATACAAGCTACAAATGGCTTTTTTGTTTGTGTATTGCTCAAATGAACTTTATGTAAAATAAATGTCATCAAAGCTTTGTTAATTAGCTCTTAACAGACCCAATTACTAGCTGCATGTTTTGGTTTTGTAAGCTAGCTAGCTGTTTTGTGTACAATATCAGTTGCTCGGTTTTGTGGATTGTAAATAAATGCTCACTTTCGGCTTCAAAGTTGCTATTTGTTGAGATATTTATTGGCTTAGATTTCACTTTTAGCAAAAAAACTGCACAAATGAATTCATATGAATACATTACATAGACTAACTTTGACTTTAGTGTGGTTGGTGTGGCGCAACAGATAACACAACTGCCTGCCACTGAGCTACCACGCCATGTGGGAGGCTGGGGTTCGATTCTCTGTCTGGGTGACTATGCTGCGCTACATTAACACGAGTCCTTGGGCAAGACTCCTAACACTACATTAGCCCTCAGCTGTGATATGAGTAACCTTGTAAATCGCTCATACTTACTTTCAACTTTATGGTACACTATATGTCCATATGTTTATGGGCACCCCTTTAAATGAACCTATTTAGCTACTTTAAGTTGAACCCATTGCTGACACACATGTGCAAATGCATATACACACAGCTTTGAAGCCTAGTCCCTGTAGTGAAGTATTGCCAATAGAAAAGGACTCCCTGGAGCAAATAACCGTGAACCTATTCGCACCATGCCTAATGCCAAGCAAGGGATAGAAGGCCATAAAGCCCCCTAGCACTGAGCTGTGGAGCTTCCCTGTTCTCTGGAATGATGGTTGGGGCTTCATCTAATAGTTTTGGGATGAGGTGGGGAGTTGGGGATGAGGTGAGGTGGTGGTCATCTCACTAACACTCTTCTCGCTGAATGTAATTATATCCTAAAAGCAATGCTCCAAACTCTAGTAGAAAATGAGTAGAAAGAAACAACTGCTCCAACAAAAGCAGGAACTATTTTTGAATCCGCTTGATTTCAGGCGAAACCATGAATGAGCAGGTGTCCCAATACTTTGCTCCATATAGTGTATAGCTTAGTTTGTTGAGATGTTTATTGGCTTTGCATTGTGCTTACATTGTGCTTTTAGCAAGATTATGGCATAAATGATTCTGCAAATACTGCATTTTATATTGTGTCTGCCTAGAAACTGCTAGAATTCTTCAAAAGCAAGCGTTTTTTACAGCATTCCTTTGTCCCACGGCCTGCGTGAAAGACTACATTGATTATGATGGGAGCGCATTGCTCGCAGCACATTAAATAATGTGCTTAAAATGGCCTCAAACCCTTTAAAAAGGCTATTCTATTACCACAGAATAGCCCCACCAGTTTGTACAGAAGTCCCTGTAGCTACTAAGTAATACACCTTAGCGTGTAATAAGCCTTTCTGTATTAAGGGCTTAACTAATAGCACTTACCCTCAATAAGTGATCAGCCATGACATGATTGGTGTGTGATGTGTCTAAAACCACATGTCTTAGCTGATTAATCACATTTGAGGCAAAATGAAGTCTTGTGCTGAACTATCACTTCAGTAGAAGCTGTTTTTTTTTTAAATGTGTCTTTCTGAAGTTACTGTGAGACACATGGTGCCCCGTGGTTAGCATGTGGTAATGATTGGGGGTAGTTACTCAGAAGTCTGTAATTGAAAGTGTGTGTGTGTGTGTGTGTGTGTGTGTGTGTGTGTGTGTGTGTGTGTGTGTGTGTGTGTGTGTGTTGGGGGGGGGGGTGTAGGTAGGTAGGCCTCGTGGCCCTGTGAGGATGATTATGTAACGGAGGTGTCAGGTCTTGGCCACATTCACATGCAGGTGCTGAAGACTGAACAGCAGCCAGCAGTCAGGAGGAAACACAGCTACCCCTTTCTCTCTCTCTTTCTCTTTCTCTTTCTCTTTCTCTTTCTCACACACTGCTTATCTCCTCCCTCACTGTTTTCCCACATAACAGTGGTTTTTAGAGTCAACTTTGTCACTGACATGGCCCTGCTGCTACTGGGACTTATTGGGAGTAGACGTAGTAACCAGTATGAATTTCCCCCCACGTGTTTTCTCTTGTTCTCTCTTGCTTTCTCTATTGCACTCTTGTTTCTCTCTCTTTTCCCCTTTTAACCTCTTTCACTCTTCACTTCTCTTTCTGTCTCCACCCTCGCCCCACCGTCTTCATGCCCTCTCTGTGAGCGAGGCTGGTATAAACAGTATGACGCACACACAGGCTCGCATTGATGCAGTAAATGCTTGGGCTGAGTCAGTGGCTGCCTGTAGGCCTGAATAAGGGCTGCCGGTGTGCAGGCTGTTTATGCCCGAGCCCCGAAAGGCCATTATCCCTCATTCACACCCGCACACAGCGCCTGCTCTTTCTCCACTGCCTTTACAAGCGGTCGTTAAATCAAAGCCGCTACTAACTCCTGGCTGAAGAGTGAGGAATGATCCTCCACACACACACACACACCACACACACACACATGCAGAAACACTTCTGTTCAAGAGTGGGTTTCACTTATAAATGTGTAATGTATATTTAAACATTTTAATCGAGGAACGCACCGATGGTCATTCTGGACCAATGTCATCATCGTCAATATGCACTATGTGTCCACATGTTTGTGGACACAGCTTTTAATAAATGCATTCAGCAAATTTAGGTTGTGCCCATTGCTGACACAGATGTGCAAATACACACACATGTCTATTCCCTGTAAGGAAGTAATGCCAATACAATAGGACTATCTGGAGCAGATAAGCATAAACATGAACCTTTTGGCACTGTGCCCAATGTCAGGTGTGGGCTAGAGGGGGTATATAACACCCCCCAGCATTTAGCTGTGAAGCAGTGAGACTCTGTGTTCTCTGGACTGATGGATGGTGCTCCATCCATTACTTTTATGTTGAGTTGGGGATGAGGTGGAGTGGTGATCATCCAACATCCTGACCTCACTAACTCTCTGTTCGATGAATGCAATCAAATCCTCCCAGCAATGCTCCAGAATCTAGTAGCAAGTCTTCCCTGGACAGCAGAAACTCCAACAAGTACTCCAACAAAAGCAGGATAACCTCTTTTGTGATACCCTTGAATGGGCAGGTGTCCCACACCCACACACACACAGGCACACACACTTGCATAGCAACTTTCCATTTGATTCTCTAGATGTAATAGATTTGATCCAGCTCTGCCACCGAGGTAGGGATGAAAATTATTTCATAAGGAGTAATAAATCATAAGCTATGCTGACTCATGGTTCCTTCACCACTCCGCTCTCTAGCTCGGTTGTGAAGAATGGTTCGGCCTTGGGTGCTCTGAGGTGAGGTTGCATCGAGTGTGCTATGACAGAAAGCTCTGTGCCACACAGACTGTTCAGTACCAGGGGAAAGGAGTCCGTGTGTAGACCACTGAAGTTGTGTGTGAACTGGAGGTAATCAACACAAGCTCACATTGGCCTTTGTGCAGAGACACAGTGGAGTGGTCACATTTTCCTCACAAATCAGTCAGGTAATGAGGTGCCGGAGGAGGAAGTGCATGGCATGGAGAACACCCAAATACGCTCACAAACCCCCACACACACATGAACACATGCATGCAAATCTAACAAGTTCGGCTGGGTTGTGCTTTTCCCTGAGTTTGGAGTTTCTGTTGTCATTGTTGAGGTTGGTGTGCTTGCCTGGAGCTGTAGGTTACTAGTGCAAACATCATTAGGGAGGAGTCTGACTCTTTAGGTTAAACACAAGATCAAGCCGTGAAAGATCAGACAGATAGGGCTGTTATTCTTAAGGTCTGACATCTTCCCAGCTGGCCACCAACGTCGACAGAACTTTGATGTCTGGTTGAACGTAGTTGTTGTTGTGGCGCCGGGTGCTCAAAATTCATAGTCTTTGTAAGCTTTTGTAAGCAAATCATTTACATTTACATTTAAGGCATTTAGCAGACGCTCTTATCCAGAGCGACTTACAAAAGTGCTTCACTGTTTACTCAAGAAAAACCTCAGCTAGTTTGAATAGACTGAAAATTTAAAAATACCTCTAAGCTCAGACACTACTAAACACAAGTCAGTAAGGAGACCACTCCGCTATTTGCCCAAGTATTCTCTGAAGAGGAGGGTCTTCAGTCTGCATTTAAAGACAGCGAGCGACTCGGCCGTTCGGACACCCAGGGGAAAATCGTTCCACCACTTCAGTGCCAGGACAGAAAAAATCCTGGACGCTCGTCTTCCGTGGATTTTGAGGGTTGGCGGGTCGAGCCGAGCCATACTTGAAGCTCAAAGGGCTCTTGGTGCGGATCGGCTTTTGACCATTGCCATCAAGTACGGAGGGGCTGGTCCAGTCTTGGCTTTGTAGGCCAGTGTCAGGGTTTTGAAGCTACAGGAAGCCAGTGAAGAGAACACAGCAGTGGAGTGACATGGCTGATATCGAGGATATTGTTAGTGTTGCAGGTTTCATTACAAACAGTGTAAATAGACTGGTTTAATTAGATGAAGAGCAGCAGATGTTGAATAAAAATCACTGTATTCAGTACGGGAGAGTATCTGAATAGTAGTTTATAAGAATAAATATTAAGAATAAATATTACTTTAAATATTGTGATATAGTATTTTTACCGTATCGCCCCTAATGTTTAGTCACCAAAAAACAACGTCTTCCAAACATCACATGCAAACATCATATTCAAGGAAAATACCATTGTTTTGCTGTGAGGTATGAAGACCAGCATCTAACATCTGCTAAACTTCCTAATGTTAATGTCCACACAATGTGAAATTCACATGTTGTTCACATGTTGTTGATTGCAAGTCATGGTGTTAAGTAACAAAATTTCAATGTCTGTGTAACTGTGAAGCTTGATGTCAACCAACTGTTTGGACAGAAGTATTTGGACACATTAATAGTTTCTTCTAAGATCAAGGGTTTTGAAAGAGAGTTTATTCTGCGTTTGTGGAGTTACTCTCTCTACTGTCCATCTGTTCGATGTTAGAGCCCAACATCTTTCTGGCATCAAATTGACATCCAGTTCCTGCTGGATTTGCAGTTTCTCTGGTAGTTTGGTTCAGTCTGGTCTGATACAAACTAAACTCTCAGGTTTTGGAAGCTGCTCTGCTAGTAGAGAGTAAATGGAAAATGTGATTTTTGTAGGTGTGAATGCTATTGTGCTTATAACATTGGCTTATTATTATATCAAATATTACATCTCAAAATATTATTATATTAGGTATGTTATTATCTCAGAAATAGAATGTTAATGCATATACATAATGAATTTATCCTACACAATTTTGATCAGTTTCTATTTATTCATCTATTACTTGGCATTTCCAGACTATATATAGAATAGTTTGTATATATGTGTGTATATATATATATATATATATATATATATATATATATATATATATATATATATATATAATTTAATAAAGGTGTTTTCCACATATGCATCAACTAAAGTCATTTTTCCCCCTCACAGCTTGAGCTAAAGGATCTCCAGTGGACTCTGAAGCCTCATCTGCTACCTGGTCCACATGACTGAGCAATGCAGCAGCCGTGAGCAGCAGAACAACACCTGTGTTCTTGGTTGAAACAAGGTGGGCCAAACAAACAAATGTGGTTCCTTTATTGTTTCTGCATATTTTCACCTTATATCATTTTTATTATCAATTCTTTGGATCTGTTGTTCTGCTCTTGATCTCAGGCATTTTGTTTGTTTGTGAACACGATTTAGACGAATGGTAGATGGTTTATGTTTGAACAAGCCTTATCCAAAGGAGAAATTATTAGAATATGGCTTTTCGAAAGAAAGCCTGAGTATAATAATAAATATTCCATCTTAATTATTGACCAGTTAATGATTGCAGCTTTTCTTTTTAGATGAATTGATGCTGGGAGTAGTCACAGTTTGTCAGCCATGTATTATAACATATTGCTGTCACACAAAAACCTTATTTCTCCAATTTTGATCTGGCAGTGGTTCTTTACGTTGTCAATATCATGATGAATAGACCAATAACAATGCTCCAAAATGACTGATGAAAAAATAAAAACCTCTATTGAAGGTTAAGAGAGTTTTTCCTTCTCCAATGAAGTTTCCATTTTGTACATACAATGTTTTTGACAGTGAAGATCTAATAGAATAGATTCAATTTCTTATGGGATGGAGTTTAGATCAGTTAGTGTAGCTGAATGTCTTCTTCTTGCCTTGTGTAACCCAGCCCTCTCTTCTGTCTCTCCAAAAGATGTCATCAGCAACTGAAAATGGAGTTGGAGGGTCTAGCAATAATAGCAGAGAGAAAACCTACAAAAAGGTAAGTGTTTTTAAGTGAGCTGTTGAACTGGTTCCTTCACCCCTAATGTCACTTTAAAGGAAATCCATCCAAAGTATTAGCAAAATCCTCATATCTCCATAATGGCAGCTTTACAGCTTCCAAACGTTCTGTTGAAATCAAGGTAAAAATACATTTATTCCAGGTCATTTTGGAGTATTTCAGAATAACCACAGTAAAGAATACCTGCCAGATTTAGAAGTAAGTGGAAAAAAGGCAGAAAATCTCAATTTTTGCATGAAACCAATGACAAAAATCAAGGTTAATCATTTAAAAAAACTTTTATGGTGAAGTTTTACAATCTGAGTAAATCTTTTATATAAGGCTGTTTGATCTACGGTCATGCTGTCCTGTGACCAATATTGTCTTATTGCACTAATAAAGGCAGGGGGGACATAGATGACATAATGATGATTGTAACATACACACATAAACACTAGAGACTGAATCCACTGTGGGCTGCCGTGTCTGTAGCTGGTTGTTCAGTCCTGGACCAAAACACCATTATGCACTAATTAGGGTAACTTCATTAAGAAGGATTAGTGACATGCAGTAGGAGTGTAAAAACACATGTATTTGAAATGAACCAGGAGGGTCATGGTTCGATGCACTCAGAGTCGCACAGAGAATATAAGGTACTCGCTGTTGGAGTAAATATGATCATTTCACAAACTTTAATCTGTAAACAGCCGTTGGATTTACATGGTATTGTTGGAGCTGTAGTGGTTTAGGAGTATTTCTATGGTAACTGTAGTCTTGTTAGGTCCAGCAAACAACATTGAACATCGACGGTCTTCATCTACAGTGCCATCTGACAAAAGGTGGGATATATTAGGCAGCAAGTAAACAGTCAGTTATTGATGAAGGCGTTAAAAGCGGGTAAAATGGGTGAGCACAAGAATCTGAGCCAATCTGAGTTCTTTGACAAGAACCAAATTGTGATGGATGGACAACTGGGTCGGAGCACCTCGAAAACATCAGTCAGCACTGGTGGGGTTTGCAGTGGTCAGTACCTACCAAGTGCTCCAGAAATAGATAGCTGGTAAACAGTCTACAGGGTCATGGCCACCTAAGGCTCACTGATGCTCCTGGAAGCTCCACCTCACAACTTACAGGACCTAAAGGATCTGGTGCCAGATACCACAGTATGTCTTGTGGGGTCCATGCCTTGAATGGACAAGGGAGACCTACTCAGTATTAGACAGGTGGTGCTAAAGTTATGGCAAATTTGTGTATTCAGAAGAAAACGAGAATGAGTGTCAGTATAACAGTCATAAACAGGCAGTGTATACTTTATATCTATATTTTTGCCACGTAATGTATGATGAAAATGAACCTTTTCATAGATAAGTGAGATATGTGAGAAGCTGCTAAGATCTCAAATCCAAAGGCCGTTAATTCTAATGTTGGACCTGATGAAATAGAGAAGACACAGAATTTAATCACTGCTTCATGACCATTTGAGATTATTAATAAAAAAATACCCTTTTTTAAAAATATACCCTCTTTAGTGATGTGCTGCACGTGGAAATGGTTTTCAGCACCAGTCTGCAGAAAATAGTTTTGGTGTAGCCTTATAAAGATCAGATATCTCCTGTTGTGATATATCAATCTGTGCAATGTTCACAGTCCAAAACAGTGGCCTAAACAGAGGTCCATTCATGGTTTTGTTTGTAGGGCATAAGGGTGCCGTTAGCCATTCGCTTGCTTCACTTGTAATTGTTTACATGCTTTGTTCGATGGTTCTTCACCTCAGATGCACCGTTTCTAACCCTTACAGGTTTCTTCCAGTCATAGTCAAGTTTCAAGTTTCAGGTTTATTTGTCATTTGCACAACATGTCAGGACATTTATGCATTGAAATGCTTGTGGTGAGGCTCAGGTTGATGCTCTACAGGAGGACAAATCTATATTCATACTAAACATATTAAAATAAAGTTATATAAAAAATATATTAAATAAATACAAAATACACACAAAATACACACAAAATACAGAATATACAAAGACATTTCTGTAGAAATCAATCAAATTTCCACTTTGTCCATCCCAGAGCATCCTGTAAAGATGTCTCTAAACACAACCTCTTCTATGAGGTTTTATTACACATACTCAGTCTTGTGATCTGTTTATGTGTACATGTGTTTTTCCAGACAACTTCGTCAGCCTTAAAAGGGGCAATCCAGTTGGGCATCGGTTATACCGTGGGGAACCTGACCTCAAAACCTGACCGAGATGTTCTCATGCAGGACTTTTATGTGGTGGAGAGCGTGTTTCTGCCCAGGTAAGCCTAATGGAGCCTCATATTAAAAGGCTCATATCATGGGAAAATTGCTTTTTTTCTTACATTCTTTTAAAATAAGTTACCATGATTTTTCATTATTTTTAAAAGTTTCTAAATCCACAAGTTATTCCTCAGTCATTGAATAGACACCAATCTGCAAGACCAGCTTACTTTTTAAGTTGTTGTTTTTTGTGATGTCACAAAAACACTGCATTTATGTAGAGTAGGCATAATATAGCCTACAGCAGATTAGCCCCTCCCATTCATCCTGAAGTTATAAGGAGTGTTTCAGCTTGGATGATATCAGTCTTAAAGAAATTGTGATAGCTTGTGAATGGCGTGTTAATGTACAAATGACCATTATGACTGTTTTTTGGTGCATAATCCCACAACATTGTCATAAGTGGACCTTAAGAACATCAGTAAAATACAGGAGAAATGTAGGATATGGATCCTTTAACCCATGCACCCAGCTGATAGTGAATGACCAAATGTCAAAATCTACCTAAAGGACTGAATTTTACTAGAGTAACTAGTCAGACCTGAACCATTTTCCTTCCTGAGAGATTTAAAGGAGAGAGGCTTCCTTCAGGCAAAAGACTAGCGGTGGATTTGTCCTCAAACGAGGAACCTTCATTCTGGCTTGGGCTTCCATTTACTGCGTAATAAGCACTATTACAGGAAACAGGAGGTATTTGGTCCATCCAGTTTTTTCAAAAGGTGTTTAAAGAATTAAAAACACTCCAGTGTCACAGTCCTGAAAAACTCCTAGGGACTTGTGTTTGTACAGTAGGCACCAGCATTATGGATGTATTTTTTTGAAAACCGTCATCTGCTGTGACGTTGCCAGACCACTTGTCTCCATACTGAGACTTCTTTTGCACAAACCACTAAAATTAATGACTCCCTGAGCCTCAGAGCAGAGGGTTTCCGTTCTGCCTGGGCTACAAGAGGAAACGCAACAACAACAATCTTCTGAGACTCTCAGCAAAGTTACCACCCTAGCAGACAGGCAGTCATATTTCTAGAGCTTGCTGTCCCTGCTGGACATCTCCCCTCTTTCCACTTTCATGCATTAACGCCCTGTATGAATCAAGCTGACAATTTTTGTCGCCATCAAGGCCAGAGGGAATGCACGGCTGGTGCCTGCACGTGTCCTCAAAGATGCCTAGCGCGAAGACTACGGCTTTCCTGGCAGCAGTATCGACCACCCACGCCAGCGCACCACTCAGCTGGCACTGAACAAAAAACTCTAAATCCAAGGTGAATTGTCTGGACTTTTCAGTCGGAGCTGAAGTATCTACTGAGGGAGAGCCAGCATCACTTTACACTCTTGGTAAAGCAGGCCAAGCAGCATGTTGTTGTTATTTTTTTCCCCCCAGAAAATCGACTGTTGCGTAACCCACTTAGAATTCTTGAGTGTTTTGTCGGGTAGTGTTTACTGTGAGGTTTATTGAAGCCTTGTCAAGAGTTTATGACACTGTCCACCAGTCCTGCACTGCTCTCTAGGCCATCTCATGAAAATGAGGTCAATCCAAATACAAATGACCGCCCTCATGATATGAATAGACCTGGAGAAAGCATACACCAAAGTGGGTTACTGACTTTTTTTTTTCCTCCCCAGGACATCATCGTCTCATGATGTGTGTGTGCACTTGTATGTGTTACATAGGTTGCATATAGTGGGCCCTCCTTGGCCTTGGGCATCATTTGCAGTGTTCTGTGTCATTAGGCTACAGATTGCGTTGCGTGTTTTCCTCTGGCGCGTTGCATTCCAACAGCGATGCCTTGAATGGGCCTGAAAGAGAGATCAAATGGTCGTTAGTCCTCAGGGATGAAGTACCGCTTGGTCTGGGAACGTTCTCGCGCTATTTCTGTCCTACTGAGTGTTTTTGTTACCTACTGCTTCTTTCTCAGAGGATCAGTGTTACGTGGTGTTTATGGAAGGTCCCCATTTTACGCAGATCTGAGACCGGAGTTTAAGCACAACCGTAGCTGCCAGAGCCTGTCCTGAACATTATGTGCTAATTAATGAATCATAACCTGGTCCTAATTAATGAATCATACTCTGACATGTTTTCTCAAACCTATGAAGTTGATAGTAGATGGTTATATAATGTATAGAATAACTTATCATTTACAATATCTTAATACTGTATCTTTTCTGTCACAGTGAGGGCAGCAACCTGACTCCCGCGCACCACTTCCCTGACTTCCGTTTCAAAACCTATGCCCCCCTGGCCTTCCGCTACTTCCGGGAGCTCTTTGGAATCAAGCCAGATGACTACCTGGTAAACAATCAGCCTTTTTTCATCTCATTTCCACAGAAGTGACAGCTTGATTGTCTTTAAAAGCAAAATCGAAGAGTGTAAATGAATGTTTTGGCAACAGAACAGCTGTATGACTGACTATATTACTGTTATCTCTGAACACTGCTGTGATGGGGTTTAGTGCTGCGTTCAGGACAACTGGGAATCTCCTTCTTCTGCTCAGGAACGTTATGTAGCAATTTTACCATAAAATAACAGCATCAAAATCATGTTGCTGTTGATAACAGTCCACTGGCTGTAATAGAGGGAATAGCATCTCTGCCAGTGTTTTCACACTAGGGTTTTTTTGCAGACCCGGGAGTGCTCGCTCCACCAGTTCAGTATGATTAGTCAAGTGTAAAAGCTTTTTTTTTTTTTGAGCCCTGGAAGCAGTCCAGAGCACCGATCTCTAGTCCTCCTGAAATCTGTGGTTTAGGGTTCGCTTCAAGCAGACTCTGGTCCGGTCTGCTGTGGAAGCTATCTGTACCCAGCGCCGTGTGGCACCCATGACTGCTCCTGCTCTCCTATGAGAATGGCCCCTTGTTTGCAGGTGTTCTTGCACTGTGAAATGCCATGAAACTCGGAAGCACTGTTCTCTGCTGCTTGAGTGTTTGTATCAAAGAATAATAAGCAAACACAATAATCAGATAAACCAAGGTCTCGCCATTTTGCAGAAATGTGTGCCGAAAAGTGATGATTGATCCACAATTCGTATGGAATTCCCTCTGTGTGAAAAAACACCGCAGTGATAATGAGACCCTCCCCAAAAATGGGTCCTAGGTGTGGACTTCGGGAAAAGTGTGAAAATGCCCTGACTTTAGTGGAGCTGCACAAGACACAGTGCAAACTGTGTAACTCCTCTTAACCTAAGATTTGTGTAAAATCCTGTAATAGTACCCTACCACATTGGTCAACATGGTTCCTTCACTTCCACTTGTCAAGAAATGCATATGTACAGCTGTCCGTGAGGTGGCGCTCATTTGTATTCGTATTTATGGCAGTGGTGTAAAAGTGAATTACACTCTGCACCTGTAGGGGGAGGCTAGCAGCATAAAGTACTAATTCTAGCAGAATGTGGCTTTAACGTTTTCATTAAACTTAATTTCTTTGATGTCAGAAAAATATACACCTGTTTTAAAGTTTTAAAGCATTTACATTTTTGTTTATTTAGTGCTGAGTGTATTTTAAAAGTGGATGTAGGCTTTGGCAAATCACATTTAGTATAGCGGTGAAAAATAACAGGGAAACATGTGTGGAAGCAGTTCCATGCTATTAACCTTACAGATATCCAGCTTTATTCTCCAGACCCATCATAAACCATACATGATGCACGAATAGAGACCTCAAATCATATTTCTGATATGTTTAAAACCCTTACTCCAGTATGGCTTGCTCTGTTTGGCACTGCCATTTAGAATTAACATCACGGAGCAGCTTTTGAGAAATTCTGGCATTCACAGTGGGAATTACAAACTGGAAAAAAAGAGCTTCCAGTTTCCAATTTCCACTCATACAGCATAAGCTTCCATTACATGTTCGCTACATTAGAGCAAAGAAGCAAACTTAAGACACCAATGTCTTGGCTGATGTTGTGCAATTGCGTAAATCATATTTTTGCTGAATGGTTCTTTTAAAATATGCTTCTGGCTGAGGTTTAATCTTAACAACACCTCTCGCTACCTGCTTCTCCTGGGATCCGTGTTAAGGCTCTTAATGGTGACCCTTTTTTAGTTACAAAAAGGATTAAAGCCTTAATTCGACTCCTTTACACTCACTGCAGAGAGCATTATTTCTTAGCTTACACTGCAGAATGATGTCATCGGGCACAAATGTACTTCTCGTGAGAGTTAAAGTCAGGTTCGGAACTCCTGAGTATGATCCAGTTGAATCGTTAATTAAGCTGTGGTGGTTTGGATGTGTGTGTGTTGTGCAGGATGGTGTGTGTCCATCTGGGTCAGAATCCACATGAGCAAGCCTGTTTGAGGTCACTCAACACCTCAGTGTCATTTGAGGGTAAAACGCATCCAAAGAACCTTATTTTTTTAAGAGTATCGCATTTATTGAGCTGGTACTGCTGGTTCCTCTGGCTGTGCTCAGCTCCACTTGGGACTTCAGCATCTGCAGTGACTCTGCAGCAGATCTGCAGATGCTGTAGCTATTTCAAGGCAGTGCAAAAGTGTCTGTGTGTGTGTGTGTGTGTGTGTGTGTGTGTGTGTGTGTGTGTGTGTGTACCTGTATTTCTGTTTAGGTAGGCATATGTAAATATGCAAGTACATACATATGAATGCATTAATAAGGCAAAACAGTAACAGCATTGTCTGGGGTGTATGTTAGTTAGTCACTAAACACTCTAGTTAACACTCTTTTTCTAGTCTGTTTCTGCATGATGGATGCAGGAGACATAGTCAGGCGTGAAGACCTAAGAGACTTTGACAAGGGCCAAATTGATAGGGCCGTATCAAAACCCTGCAGGTGTTGGTCACCCAAGGATCAAGGATGTGTAAGGGTGACCAAAGCTATCCCATCTGTGTGAAACCAACCGAAGGAAAACTGTTGGAAACTGTCTCAGAACTGTTTAATGATGGTGACTGGAGGAATACCTCGCAACACACTGTGCTGTGCCCAGTGCAAACCAGTCAGAGTGCCCATGCTAACACCTGTCCACCATCAAAAGTGCTTACAGTGGGCGCACAAGCTAGTGTAGACTGGACCTTGGAGCAATCGACAAAGGTCACCTGGTCCGAAGAAACGTTTTTTTACATCACTTGGCACGTGCACTGGTTACCTGTGGGAGGTCCACCTCACAACTGACTGGAGTTAAAGGATCTGTTGTAAGGTCTTGGTGCCAGATACCACGGTACATCTTAACGGGTCTTGTAGAGTGATGAGTTGTGGTGGCAACAAGATGGCCATCAGCATATTAACATCTTAATATTTTGGTTCATCAGTGTATTTAGTGCAGTAGTGTGTGTGTGTGTGTGTCTGTGCTTGACAGGGATAGTAATGCCCATGATAATCTGGCTTATTGTCCCAGTCATGCTGTTAATTGTCTCTCTTTCTGTGTGAAATAGAATTGGGCTGTAATTAGCCTCAGGGCACAGATGGAGCTTCTAGAAACACGTCATTCCGTGCTTCCTTTTGCTCCCCTTTACGGCTATAAAATGTCCCCTTCCATTGCCTGTTCCATAGAAAGGCACGCAAACCCCTTTCGGACTCCTGTTATGTAATAATGATTATATCATATCAGTAAAGGCAAGGACATGCTGAGAGTAGGACTTCACATGAGGCTGAAAGATTAAATGTTCAAATTTGCTTATGATTAAACATTGTGTAAGATATTTAGTCTGTGGCTCCTCCCCTTTAGTTTGTTTACTGTCTAGTCCCATCTGCAGGTTAGAACTTCCCGTATCACATGGCATCCCCAGACTGTAGGTTTGGATAATGTAGTGTTGAGGCCTTGCTGGGATTTGAACTTATGATCTCCTCACTTGATAAGCAGCAGTTAGACCGTAGGGCCGGCCTAGAGCTGTAAAATGACCCTACATAAAACACAGTTCTGCATAAAGTTACCTTTCCCTTTTTTGGACATATATATACTTATTATGCTTTTTAGGAAAAATCCTTTATTGTATTAATAAATAAATAATAAATAATGTTTTAGAAAATAAGAGGATGGGTTTTCTAAAAAGTAGACAAGATATGCAGCAGTAGGGAGAGAAAGTGAGAACGAGGGGATGGAAGAGGAAAGACGAGGAACACGAAGGAGGAAAATGATGCTTGATGCTGACTTGATTTGGTTCACAGTGTTGATTATGGATTTATTCACAGCAGAGAGGAAGATGAGTGCAGGCTAATTAAGAGGACACACACACACTCTCTCTCTCACTCTCACACACACATACACACACACACATACTTGTAGAAAATGTCCATGTGTTTGTGGTGGGGGAACAACGTGACTGCTCATTTTCATTATGTGTGTGAGAATGTTCTACATATGGGTAATGTTATATATACAGAAATTTTTTTAATAACATCTATATAATGCATATGGCCATGTTATAATTACGGCCTGACACTCACACACTTTCACATGCTGACATACTGTATGTAAAACAAGTATATGTATATATGTATGTCTGTGTGTGTGTCTGTGTGTGTGTCTGTGTGTGTCTGTGTGTTGGGTGCTGCAGTGCAGTACAAGTCTGCTGCTGGATCTGGCTGCTACCGCTGAGCTCTGTGTGCCATCACAACACTCATTTGTCTCAAGAGGTTCCCTTTAACACTTCATTCCGCAGTGTGTGTCTGTGTGTGTGTGGCTTCAGCCAAAACTTATCAGTGCTCCTCATCTGCACGTCACATCTCCCTTGCACTGCTGTTTCGGTGACTTAGTCAAATGAACCTATGTTTGCACTATAGAACGATGGGTCTGTAAAAGAGGGCCATTAAATTCCCAGGACGGAAATGGAGATGTTTACTGAACCTGACAAGGTTCCTCATAATAACCACTGCATTACAGTAGACCTCCTCGCTTTGTTACCTGTCCTGAGACAGTGTGGTTTAACTGGTTTTCACTGGTTTGGTAACAGGCAGCCAGAGAGGAATGTGATCCGGCAGCAGTCTGTTCTACTCTGTTGTCTGGCGTTTCCTGGTTCTTCTCGTTTGTCATCAGTTCTTGTAATAGCATTTTTCAGAGTTGTATTACGTTATATTGGTGCTACACTGTATGTCCAAATATTTGTGGACACCCCTTCTAATGAATGTATTCAGCTACTTTAAGTAGCACCCATTGCTGACATAGATGTGCAAATGCACACAACACAGCTTGTCTAGCCCCTGTGGAGAAGTACAGCATATAGTATAGGTCTCTCTGAAGCAGATAAACATGATGAACCTATTAGGACCATGCCAAATGCCAGGTGTGAGCTAGAGGGGTATAAAGCCCCCCCACCCCATACACATACTGGTCACTGTAACAGACATACGTTGTTTGTGCACTTTGTAAGGTTTTTTGGATGAAAAGTTTTTTCTATTGCATCGCTCAAGAACCCTTTGTAACCCCATTAAGCCATGGCTGCCATACATAAACGTACCACCCAATTAAATACACAAACCTTGTTGATGCTCTTTGTAAAGTCTAGAATTAGAGACTGTGGCTCATTTTGTTTATGCTTTAGCTCTTCGTCAGTGGTCAGTTTCTGGCCAGAGGTTGGATGTTTTTAGATGGACTATTTTCAACTCAACAATGACTCTAGTGTGTGTAAAGACTTGAGCATCACTACTGTGCCTGGTACACCCATACCAGTGCAAGATCTTCTACCATGTGACCACCATGTCAATGTCAGTACTGTGCTGTGATTGATCCACAAGCTAAATAATATCTGGTCTAGATCTGGAGTGCAGCCACAGATGAGCTACAGCCAGTAGTCGTAAACCTACACAGTGCATTTATACACTCATAACAATACAGTTCCTACAAAGGGTCCTTTGAGCAAATTCATTGAAGAATCACATTTTGTTCCATGAAGTGGAAAGGAGCTAAGTGTAAGTGTGAAGAACCTTTAAATTGATAAAGAACCATTGCATTGACCTCTTTAAACATTTAAAAAGGTCCCTCATACATACAGGTATATCTCATTTGCGAAGATGGTTCTTTATAGAACCAAAAACTATTCTTCTATTGCATTGCTTAAAGAACCCATTTTAGTACCCTTTGTTTTTAGGAGTATATGGTGGATGTACCACATGCAATATCCAATATGTGTATGAATCTGACTGTTTATCCACTCTCCACACAGTACTCCATCTGTAAGGAGCCCCTAATTGAGCTGTCCAACCCTGGGGCCAGCGGCTCTCTCTTCTACTTGACCAGCGACGATGAGTTCATCATCAAAACCGTGCAGCACAAGGAGGCAGAGTTCCTGCAGAAGCTGCTGCCAGGCTACTACATGGTAAGATCCATTCCATGCTGTGCATATTCCCTCACTGCTCCCAGCGTCCTCTCCTCCTCCTCCTCCTCCTCCTCCTCCTCCCCCTCCTCCTCCTCTCCACTCCTAATAAGGCCTCCAGCTGCAGAAGACCACTTCTTATGGAGCTGAGCACGTTCGTCAGAGCCTTATGACTGGGCTCCTGTACAGAAATATCCCACCAGTGTTTTTTTAAAGGGTGGTTTCATCTTAAGTGTTGCGCTTTTTCCCAGTTGAAATGTGAAATCTGAACATCTACTTGCAGAACATGGTTTTGTTGATTTAAAAACACTGAATTCAGATGGTTTAAAAAAACAAGTAAAGTTTTTTAATAAGAAAATAAGCAAAGAATCTCAAAGGTGCTGGTACCGATACCACATTTGTGTTCATGGGAAGAACAGAGGGATATTTTATTGTGATCGGAATTTGATTAATGGTTATGTTAAGGTTTTGCTTTGTGGAAAAGCATGCTGTAGACTTGTGCCCTGCTTTTGGTTTTGGACAAAGTCAAAAATGCAGTCTTAATAAATAACAATTTCTATTGATTAATGTGACTAGCTGTGTAATTGATTGTGTAAACCTAATGAAATGTGAAAAGTTGTTTTTGCTCTGGCTATGCTCACATTACACGGCTGAAGTGACCCAAATCAGATTTTTTGCTTTAATGTGACACAGATATGATTTTGTCAGGGCTACGTCAAATGCAGTCTTTTCCAATCAGATTTGTATCACTTAAGTCAAGTCAAGTGAAGTGGGTTTTATTGTCATTTCAACTACATACAGAGTACACAGTGAAACTAAACAACGTTCCTCCAGGACCATGGTGTAACATAGACAGTGCATACAGAATGCAAGTGCAACACAAACAAGTGCAGACAGACAACACAACACAGTACAGACAGAAAATAATAAATAATTGGGGTAGTGTGCAAATTATGCAATGTGTAATAAATATTGAGTCCAGTGAGGTAGTCTCATATGTCTTCCTAGATTACCTATCCAATTTGTAAGCATGCAACATTTAATGCGTCTTTTTGCATGTACGCATGCGCTTGATGCTGTTGGTGACGAAGGCCAAAGTTCTTATAGGAAGGTCTGCTCACTCTGCGGCCATCTTTGCAACGTGGCTGGGTATTATTCCACTCTTACAACACCAGGCTCTGATCTCTGTAAACAGGGAGAGAACGAAATATTTAAAACTGAAGGTCAAACTACTATTTCATAAACATCTTTTATGAATAGTTTGCAGCATTTGGCTTAATAATGCATAAAAAATATAAAATTTATGACATCTTTGTAGAGGCATGTGCATAAAGGTATCGATGTGCAGGTATGCCGTTACAGATTCATTCACATGACGGATACAAGTCACTTACATTTATGAATGTGAACTCAAAAATCAAAAATAGCCAACTCCGATCTGAGCAAAAAAATCAGGACTTTATTAAGAAGGCTGTGAAGAATGTGAACGTAGACTTTTCATATGTGGTCCTAGATTGGATACATATACGATTTGTGAGCATTTCATGTGTTTTTAGCCTGCAGGCATGCGTTTAGTGCTGTCGTCATCAGCCAGCACTGGCAGCACGGCAAAACAGCAATGGAGGAAAGGAACTGCAGTGATGGGGTGATGTGCATAAACGTGCTGTTTGAAGGACAGATTCATTCCCATTTCAGACAGATACAGATCAGTTATATTTATGAATGTAAACCATTATAAGGACCAGAATTAGGTTTAGGCTGAGGTGATGGTCAGGTTTAGCTTTGGTATTAGCTGAGATTATGGCTAGGGTTAAGGTCAGGTTTAGTTTTAGGGAAAATTCAGGTGGATCTTATAGATATTTAGTTGAATGCAGTATTTGTTTAGAGCATCAGAAGTCTTAACTATCCAAATACAGTGTTGCTTAAACTCCTGCTCTTCACAATAGACGCACACATGCAGAAAGTTCCCCTATAGGTCTTTTCCATGTTGGCAGACTTTGCACAAATGCTGCTGTGTGAGGAAATGACAACGTGCTCCAGTGAGTTGTAAAACCTGAAGGCCATGTTGCATAAGTGTGGTAAGCTGTGCCATAGGGAAATTGTATAAATACAGAACAGTTAAAAACGGCACAGTCACAGCTGCATGTCAGCAGCCATGGAAATGATGGTCTTCCTCTAATATACCTGTCAAGCACCTCATTGTATGTACAGTACATGCATGTGTATATGAATGGAGATGTGTTTTGTATGTGAACATGGACATGGGTCTTAACTAGGACTGCTGCCACCGAGAGTACAGTCTTTCATAACATTAAAACCACAGGTGACTGGTAATGTGAATAACGGTGATTACATGGTTACAATGGCATCTCTCAAGGGGTAAGACGTACATATTAGCCATCAAGTGAAAAGTGAACAGCCAGCTTTGGGTAAGTGTATAGATCTGAGCCACTTTGACAAGAGCCAAATTGAGATGGCTAGACGACTGGGTCAGAGTCAGTACCTACCAAAAGCCATCCAAGGAAACACAAGCCATGAACTGCCGACAGGGACATGGGTGCTCAAGGCTTATTGATTCATGTAGGGAGTGAAGGCTAGCCTGGCTGTACATGACTTGAAGGACAAGATCTGCTATTAATCTTATGGTGTCAGATACCACACAATGCCTGCACAATATTGGGCATTAATGTTAGGTTTTAATGTTATGGCTGATGCGGCGTATAAATCCGGGAGCCACAGTGGAACACCTGTGTGTTTTAATCTTGCCACTACACTGAACTTCAGCAGTCACTGAATAATCCCCTTTTGCTTTGTTTGTGTAGAACCTCAACCAGAACCCCAGGACCCTCCTGCCCAAGTTCTACGGCCTGTACTGTGTCCAGTCGGGGGGAATTAACATCCGGCTTGTGGTTATGAACAACGTTCTGCCCCGCTCTTTAAAAATGCACTACAAATATGACCTGAAGGGCTCCACGTATAAGCGGAGGGCCTCTCGGAAAGAGCGGGAGAAGCCCTGCCCAACGTACAAGGATCTGGACTTTCAGGACATGCATGAAGGCCTTTACTTTGACACAGAGACCTATAACGCCCTCACGAAGACGCTGCAGCGAGACTGTAGGGTGAGTATTCAGCCTAATGCTGGTTGATTGATTTTCGGGTGATACTCTATGGACGGAAGTATTGGGACACCTGCTCATTTATTGTTTGTTCTGAAGTCAAGGGTATTGAGTTTATCCTGTTTTATTTTTACGGCCCAGGAAAGGCTTTCTACTAGATTTTGGAGCAATGCTGTGAGGACGTGATTGCATTTTATGGACAAGAGTGTTAGTGAGGTCAGAATGGTTGATGATCACCACTCCAGCCCCCAGTTCATCCCCAACTCCCCAGCTCATCCCAAAAGTACTGGATGGAGCACCCCCATTATTCCAGACAACACAGTTCCACTGCTTCACAGCTCAATGCTGAAGGGCTATTCTGAGTCTTGTTCTATTGCCAATACTTCTCTACAGGGACTAGACAAGCAACGGGTGCAACTGAATAGCTGAATGCATTATTGGAAAGGGTGTCCACAAACATTTGAACACATAGTGTATGATATCTTCTGGATTAATTGAACCACCAGCTTACTGGTAGTAGGTCTGTCAAAAAAGTTATTACAGTAATTATTACTGTAAGGATACGGGATTCTCTGTGTGTGTGTATGTGTGTATATGTATATGTCTGTGTGCGTGTGAGATCACACACTTAATCACTGGCAGATGATCACAGCTTGCACTTTTAAACAGTGTGATTGAAATAGTCCTTCGCCTTTTCTGATGGAACCGTTATTGGAATGTGAATGAAATTTTATAATGTCCTTGTGGAGCATCTGGCCCTGAGACTAACGAGGATGCAGTATTAAACATCCGTCTGCTGGGTTTCCAAAGCTAATTGTTGCTATGGCAACAGCAGGTGTATCCTCCTGAAAATATGCCCCCTTACATACTTTTGTTACAAATTTGATTTCACACATCTAAGATCGAGATGTTCTGACATATCCTGCATTCATAAGGCATCTAATGATGGCAGTGCTGGAACAGGACCAGGTGTCCTGCTTGTTCAGTTTTTCTTATTTACTTTTTCTTTTTTTTTGTCACTGTGCAGTAAAAGATAAAGCTGACTCAGAAACCATATGGGAAACATGTCACCAGGTCAATGAAAGTTGAGAGGTTAGGGAATTTTAATAACCTGAAATGTAAAACAAGCCAATTCAAATGACTTTACTGCTCTGGCAGATCAGTTTACACCCTTGACGCCTTGTTACCTGGAAAAAACATTTCCTTTTATAAAGTTACACTGTAGAAGTCAGGCCAACTGAAAATTCGAATGTAACTTGAGTGTTTTTTAGATGACTCAGCTAATTCTACATTCAACATTTGTTTTTGTTCTGCAGCTCAGCAGTACATCTTAAGTTGGTCCTTTAAAAGGATCAGTAAATGAGCGTCAGCTGAAACTCATTAAATATTTAGTCAAATTTCTAGTGTCATTACCCTCAACTTGTTTACTGGCCTTTCTATTCTTATATCCCTGACCCTGTAGGGCTGTGGTGTATAATGGGATTGAGACTTCTTATTATCTTATTACTTATTATCTCCTATCACTTAACAAGCAGGCAGTTAGACCGTAGGGCCACTTTAGAGGTGTGAAGCCATGTACATTTCTGTGTCCAAGAAAGAAGGGAAAGGTAAATTTACTTAGAACTGCATTTTAATGTAGGGTAATATCACAGCTCTAGACCGGCCCTACGGTCTAACTGCTGCTCATCAAGTGTGACAAGATCAGAAGTTTAAATCCCAGCAAGGGCTCAGCGCTCTATTGTCAAAAACCTACAGTCTGGGGATGTCATGTGATGGGAAAAAACAGTAAACAGATTGAGGGGGAGGAGCCACAGACTGAACATCTTACACAGTATTTAATCAGTTTCAGCTGCAGATCATTTACTGATGTTTTTGAGCCTTAACTCTATATGTATTGTTGACCAAAATGAGATACAAACCTGAAAGAAATGAGTTAGGAGCACCTTTAACCAAACTAAATCGAGTAAACTCGAGTAAAAAAGTATTTTCTCTGATATTAAAGTTTAAAAGAACGACACAGATGTTTAACACTTTCACTGACATGAAATGAAAACTTGTGGGTGAATGAACTGTGATAACAGTTCAAGAAATGAACTGTGGAGATAAATTGAAAGCATGGGCTGTATATGAGACACGTGTCACCTTTCAGAGATCACAATCTACTGGAGAATCTACTCTGAAATGACACGAAAGCGTATCTGGTTGTACATCTCATTGTTCTGCCTTTGTTCCAAATACGGAAATACTGAAGGGGGGATTCCTGAAACTAGGCTCTGTTTGCCATTTGTGTGTGAGATGTTCAGCTTCATGGTCATTGCAGTGTCCAACACACAAGTGTCTGTCTTACTTTTTTTTTTAACTATTATAATACGCTTTTACTGTAAACTTCCCTGCATTTCTGTTTTTTCCCACTACTAGTTATTTTTTCGGGTGGCATGGAGGCGCTGCAGGTAGTGCATGTGTCGTAAAGCTTAAGGGACCTGGGGTTGTGGGTTTAAACCTGGGTTTCTGTCTGGTTTTGGTGTGTTCTCCCCATGTCTATACCGGTTTCCTCTGTGTACTCCGGTATCCTCCCGCCTCCCTGAAATATACAAAGTAGGTGAATTGACCATGCTAAATGGCCCCTAGGTGGTACCCAGTGATGGACTGGCACCCTGTCCAGTGCCCAATAATTCCAAGCATGCTCCAGGCCCACCGCGACCCTGACCAGGATGAAGCAGATAAGAAAATGGATGGATGGATGGTTATTTTATCTTCCCCATTATCATTATCATTATTGTTATGTTTAACAGATTAAGCCTGTGTTCCAACAAAGAATGTATTCCTACAGGTTTAAGTATTCATACAAATTGGTAAAGTAAGTTGTTGAATAACAAATCCCTTTAGAGAGTGTTGAAAGTGCACCTATGTGGTCGATCTACCTCATAAAATGACCAGCAAGTGTAAACACAAGGCAGGTGTATCTTATTAACCATTGAATTCCATGGAATCCAGCTCAAAATTGAGTTGACTCTGAGAACTTTGCATCACTCTAAAGGCATTTCATGCATGAGATGTTCAACTGACTGATCACTGTTTTTGGTACACTTAATTTGTTGGAGGAATTTGCAACACTGAAATGTAATTTGTTTGCCCCAAAGCTGAGGTGTTTCCGCAGATCATTCCAGCAGCTCCATCCTTTGACTAGAAGAAGGCCAGAATGTTGCTCTGAAGACCACAGAGGCCTAATAACAAGCTCAAAGTGGGTGGAGGAGTTGAAGTCTCTGTTTGGTTGGGAGTGGGACAACATGTTTTTGCCTGTTTTGGAGTCTTCCCCCGGGTCGAGGACATAATAGGAGACTAAGCTTCTCAAATGTAATTAAGAAATGCTCTGGGCATGGCCAAAACAAGCCACCCAAAGCAGGCCCAAGATAGAGCTCGAAAAATCTCCACTGTTGCATTCCATTCTATTTCGGCTCCTCAGATGCCTGACGTCATGGGTATTGTTGAGCTCATATGATGCCATTTTTCCATTAGATGATCATTCTAAGCAGTACTAAAATTAAAAAGTATTAAATATGTTTGTTCTATCTGTAATTTCTTTATTAGTTTTATATTTATGAATGTCTCTTTGTATTGTGCTTTTCATTATGTTGAATCACCCTGCGGTTGTTGGCCTGGGCTTTGCAGTGGTTACTGCCAGCTAACTGGATGGGACATTTTGGACCTTTTGGCTGTTGGTGAATTTCTTACATGGACAAATGTTAGAACTATTAGTGATGATGGCATTTGTCTTTTTTTCCAAGGTTGGTGTGGTACAAACTTAGAGATCCCTATCTCTAAGGATTAGTGCGAATATATTGTTTGAGTCGTCCTAATTAGTTGTGTCTTGGTTATTCAGCGGTTCAGCAGTCTTGTTTTATCCTGACGGTGTTTTTGTTTTTTGTTTTTTTCAGGCAATACTATCTTAATCCATCTTAAGCAAGAACATAGTAAAGCAAAGTAGCTTCTGAAACTACAGGGTAAAAGCAGTTCATCTCCACCATAATCATACTGGTAACAACAAACCTCAAGGAACCATGCCTCTGATTGAATTGCCCAAATAAGTGGCATGATGTTGTGTCTAAAACTGGCCATGTTGGGTAATCAGCTCTCACTGCCCGCCTTGTGTTTTGTCTCTCTGCTGTTCATACAATTGTGGCATTCTTCCAGAAATCCCCCCACCTCTTGCTTGTTTACCAACAAACAGGCTTCGGAACATTGCCCTTTTGACGACATACCAGGCCAGACGTGCTCTCTTGGGGAGGGTGATGGAGCCATCACCAAACTTCCATCTATAACGGTCAGATTCTTTGAAGTGCTTGGCATTTTGCTTTCCTGGTAAAACAATTTTTTCCCTTCCATCTGTCCTGCCCTTTGACCAGCGAGGCGCTAACAGGATCAGCACTAATGCAAGTCACAAGTGGGTCGAGTCAGGAGGCAAGGCATGATGTCCACAGAGAGGGCTATGGGTGGGGTGGTCAGACAGCCGGACAGTGTGGGAATTCGTTTATGTGAATATGTTGAGGAATTTGAGGCCAGCCTAAAATGCTACAGCTTCTCCATGCTAAAGACCGGTTCTACAGTACAGATGGAACAGTTTTGCTCTGTTTTTGTCTCCTACATTTGAGCTTTATATAGGGTTTTATTATCAGGTTCTTTGAGGAACTTTCAAGGAACCTATTTCTTCTAAAAACCTAAGAGCTTCCTCCACAGTTTCAAATCGAAGAACCTCCTAAAGGTTCTCAAGGATCTTTAACAGTGTAGTTTAACGCTCTATAAAGAGTCTGGCCTGTGTTTATTATGCATATTACAGATCTGTGCCTAGATTTTGGACCCATTTGATCCTCTCTAAAGGATGAACCTGATTTATCACATACCCCAGTTGCAGTTGTTGCTAGCAAACACTGGACCTATGCTGCTTTCAAGTGGTGTCGGAAACTAGGAAATACAGTTTGTACCATTTGTAAATTGCGTTCAAACAGCCAATAAATGTCATATTGACGAGTGGGGAAACTCAGGATTCTGGATGATACAAAAGTGTATGAGAGGTGACATATTTAGTGACCTTTTACCTTTTTTCTCTGTTTTTAATTGCAGTTTTTAATCATTTTTTTTACACTTTACACATTTTTTTGCTATTTCTAGTGTTTGTGGTCGACTCCGTGTCGTTGTTTTCTGATATCCTACTGATCTCTATGCTTAGTGGGCAGATCTTCCGACAATTACCCCAACGGAGTTACGTTGTGTTTACAAGTTAGCCATCTGCTGAATACAACTGTTTGATGAGCTCTGGAATGCAGCATTAGACCATCACAAATCTCACCTATATAAATATTAATTTCTTTGTTTC
Organism: Salminus brasiliensis; assembly: GCF_030463535.1. Lineage (NCBI taxonomy): Eukaryota > Metazoa > Chordata > Actinopteri > Characiformes > Bryconidae > Salminus > Salminus brasiliensis. The sequence goes on from NC_132883.1 coordinate 8,270,502, forward strand.
AAACACCTTTCTAAAAGCGACTACAAATACAAGCTAAAATTGGACCTACATTATCATCTACATAATGTCATGCTTTGTAGCACCATTTCTCTTTCAAACTGGACCACAGCATGCATAATAATACCACATACTCTGCTGAGATAGAAGTGGTTCAGGTTGCTTAAAACGGCTCCTCTTATCTCGTTCTAAACTCAGCATGAGAGGCAGCATTTAGAAACCAAACATGTGTCTGAACAACTGCATAGGGGTATAAGATTAAGCTCATTAGATTTTTGGTGAAACTATTCCTTAGGATTATTATACAGTCTTACTCTGCAATATTACATATTATTTAATATGAATTGTTTAGTATCTACCATTTAACATATTTCTGAGTTATGTAGTCATTAAGTGTGAAGAATTATGACCCCACATAAGGGCCGAGCTGGTTTAAAATAAATTATACATGACTTGTCGGATATCTAAACATATTTTCACACCGTATTTTTCATCTGAAATATGTGGCAATGATGATGGCAAATGATAAACGTACTGGAGCTGAAGATGGTACTGACATTGAACCCCAGTTTAAATACACATAGTCACACACATGTGACCATACATGCAAATACACTAAGGCCTTGTTTCCCGTGCTTTTGTACATCTCCATGTAAAAACACTACAGTGGAACACCACTGAATGAAAGACTACATTAATGATACCTGGGCTCTGCAAGCTTACATTTACATTACTTACATTTCTGGCATTTAGCTGATGCTCTTATCCAGAACGACTTACAAGGTAACTGGTATTACAGGGAGGGTCAATGTAGTGTTAGGAGTCTTACCCAAGGACTCTTATTGGTGTAGCACAGCATAGTCACCCAGACCGGGAATCAAACCCCAGTCTCCCACATGATGTGGTAGCTCACTGGCAGGTAGTGGGGTTATCTGTTGCACCACACCAACTACCATTAAGGGCATCATTCATCGAGCTACGATGCTTTCAGGAATTCATGAGTGATTCCTGTAAACAGTGTGAGCTCACACACTGAAGTTTTCACTGTTATTGTTTCCTGTGGGCTGAGAAGTGATAAAGTGTGTTCTTAGCAGAAATGTTGCTGAGTGCTCCTGACTAAGCACGTCACACCTCTGCACTAAGAGAGTTGCAGAACGCAGGAACTCTCTGCTTCCGTCACACTCACGCCGCCTGCAACTGAACTTGCAGTACATGTTCACACACACGCAGCAAGCACCATGATGGCTTTCATAAGGAATTTCGAGTGACACTGCTGTAAGGCAGCAAACCTACACAACTGTTTGTAAAGACTGATTCCAACAAGTGTTATGAGAATGCTGCTTGCTGCAATAACGCTTAAAAGTGCCCAGGAATGGCAATTTATTTTTTTCTTCAATAATCTGTTTGTCGAATTTGTCCCTTTTCCTCCCAGTTTTGGTTTGCCAATCAACCCACCCGACCATAGCTCCCTTAGCACTAGCAATGCTCCCAACACTTGGAGGCTAAGGACTTAACACATGTATCCTCCAATACATGCAAACCCAGCCATCACCTCTTTTTGAACTGCAACCAATTCGGCCAACGTGCTTGGAGAAAAGTGCCAGGCCCCCAGCACCACGGCACCAGCCAACAGATACTTGTGCCAGGCCAACTTAACTTAAGAGTGATGAGGGGAGAAAGCACCATCTACCCACCCAGAGAGAACATGGCCAATTGTGTTCTATTGGACTCCGGTTGCTGATACCAAATTTGTGGTAGCATATTAGATTATTGAGCCACTCTAAGCCCTTTACGTTTTCTGTGATGTAGAAATAGTAAGTATGTGTACTGTGTACTTACTGTGTACTTTTTTGGTGCAAAAATGTTTAGATGCAGTTTAAAAAGTCTCAGAATGAAACAGGCTGATTTGTCTTTTACGGGAAAGGCCTGGTTTTCGCCAAGTAGCCAAGTCTGGTGGTGATATGCGGCTCTCTCTTGACTCTATAATGAGTTAAGAAAGTTAGGTAATGGGCTTGGGATTGTGAAACCGGCCACAAGAACCAGCCAAGAACAGCAGAAATGCACACCATTACAAAATGAAATGGTTCACTGGTCATTATAGACCATTGTTGACATTGTGAACACTGTTTATTGAATTATTTCTTTATGTTATTGAATTTCCCCTTAAGTAATAACGCCAGTGTAATATTACTGTAAGTGCAGTAACACTCTGGTGATTGGTCTTTACTAAGGTGCTTCAATCGGGCTGCCTGGATGTAAGAACTCTAAACAGCCCAGCAAACCACCCACATCCCAACCAGGATGTTTTCCAGACTTGTACATGCTGTAGATCTTCTGTTTTGGCCATCTTTTTTTAACCTAAATGCACTATGGGTAAACATGAGCAGTAAGAGGCCGTTCTTCAACAGTTATTTTTACATCCTGTCCACCTTGCTGACAAAATCTTTGAATGGTGACAGTGTGATCTTGCTGAACCCGTTTCAGTTTGCGTGCAGAGAATCTTTGGCGGGGGCTGTCTGTTGGGTATGTTCCTAAGCGTCTTGCTGACAGGTGTATTTATACATAAGATTTTCACAATAAAGCTCTAACCCATTCAGCATACACTTAGCAACTTCCTCTTTCGCTGGCATTTTAATCAGTGTATTTGGTTTCAAGAAGAATAGCACAAGGAAATTATAATGAATCTTTCAGTGTTGTCTTACTTGTTGTCTTACTTACAGTGTTTGTTCGGACTGTAATGCATTGACCTTGTTTGGAGGTTTGCGCCTACCACGGGGCAGGATGCAAAACAAAATCAGGACAATAGTCTGTGGCCCTATTCAAAGAGAGTCCATTTGATATGTCCGGAATGAGAACGCCATGCAAAACACAGCTCGCCAGAATCCTACATTTGGTTTCGTGCAGTACCTTGGAAACGTGCACTCTCAGTCAATGATCAGGCAGGCCACCTCCTTTGGGAGGAAATTATTTCCGAATGCATTAACTGATGATAGGAACTGAAGTCAAAAAGTGTCTCCAAATTTGGATCCTTTCACCGAATGAAGCGGATAGATATAAACGTATATCACTGTGTATGTGTGTTTCAGCCTCGCCATTTTTAAACATCCCCAGAGGACAGAACTATTCAAGTTAAGATCTTAGAGTCATTGTTTTTCCTGGACATGGACAAGTCCTGTTTGAGGCCAATATGAGATTTTTACTCCTATTTCTGACATTCAGCTCCTCACTTTGATCAAAACTGCTATTGGGCGAATAGCAGAGTACTATGGTCACCTTATTGACTTGTGTTTAGTAATGTCTAAAGCTTAGAGGTATCTTTGAACTATTAGTCTATTCTAACTAGCTGAGGTTTTCTTGGGGTAAATAGCAAAGCACTTTTGTAAGTCGCTCTGGATAAGAGTGTCTGCTAAATGCCTTAAATGTAAATGTAAAACTAATGTCTTACAAGTGGCTTATTCTCTTTTTGGTCAGACTGATCTCAACTCAGTCTCAGCTCAGAATAAGATTCATATAAGACCAGTGTGAGATCCCCTCATTTCTTATGAAGCTCTCTTCTCCATCTCAGAGACCTTACAACAGTCTATCAAAGCAGAAGAAAATTGTATGCTTTTCTCATTTCTGTTCACAACCCCTCACAGTTAAGCGTTGATGTGGATCTCCTCTTTCTCTTAAGGTGGGGTTTAGGAGAAAAAAGTCAGAAACCAGTGAAGCAACATTTGGCTCTGCCTTATTTCTCCTCAGATAATCATAAGAAAAGTCATTTTTCCTTTGGGAAGTCATTTTTCCTTTCTCACCAATTTTGACTCAGCCCTTGAAAGTGTGTGTTACCTATGTTAAACAAGTGTCCCCTTTAAGCACAAAGGGAGGAGGGAACAACAAAGACAAAGCATCATTTTCAGACTGATTGCCCTCTCTCTTGTCTGGATGATTACCTAGTCATGCAAACTTTGCAAAACGTAATGTAAAACGTATTTTTAAACGTTTAAACAGAACAGAACTTAGAACTTAGTACTGAACTTTGGTTTGAACCTGCAGTGTATCGTCTCTGTTTGTTGGTGTTAGCCATGTAGACTTGGTCTGGCTAACTAGCGGGCTAGCCCAGTAAAGTGATGAAGCTGTATCAGTGGTTACATTAGAAATGTAGATGCTTGCAACCTAAAGCCCAGAAAACCAAATAATGTAGTTTTAAAATATTAAACATTATAATAGTAAATTAAAGAGTGATTGAAGATAGGGCTTATAAACAGCTTTATCCACCATTTTGGGCCATGGATTGGAGTTAGTTTGCTTAATACAGCTGCATTCCATCCTACAGGCTCCCTATGACAGTTAAATTCCCAAAACACTGAGGGAGGGATGTGCATGAAAATAACTGCTGTTAATGAAATATCTAGACTTACCAAGCACGTTATTAGGAACACCTGTACCTCATTCAGGTGGTGGTGGAATGGGTTTTTGTTTGGCATATTTTGATCCAGTTAATACCAATCATCGCTTGATCATCATTTGATGGCTTTGAGTATTGTTGCTGGATGCCTTAATGACCACAATTTACTCATCTTCTAATGGCTACTTCCATCTGTAAGAAGCTCTTCCAAGAGTACTTGGGCGAAGTGTAGTGCCGAGTTTTGTGGTCTCCATACAGACTTTCGTATTTAGTAGTGTCTAAGCTTAGAGGTATCTTTTGGTCTCTAGTCTATAGAAACTAGCTAAGGATAATTTCTGACTAAACAATAAAGCGCTTCTGTAAGTGACTCTGGAGAAGAGCGTCTGCTAAATGTCTTCAATGTACATGATAATGCATCATATCTAAAAGCAAAGTCATCTCAAACTGGTTTCATGAACATGACAATTAGTTCTTCAGTGTTCTTCAGAGGCCTTCCCAGTCACCAGATCGGAATCCAGTAGAACATCTTTGGGTTGTGGTAGAACTGGAGATTCAGAGCATGAAAGTGATCCTGACGAAGCTGCAGGAATTGTGTGACGCAGTCATGTTAACATGGACCATAATCTCAAAGGGGTGTTTCCAACACCTTGTGGAATTCATGCTATGAGGAATCCAAGCAATTTTGAATGAAAAGGGAGGTCCTACCCAACATGAACTTTGCAGGGAACTGCAATTGGGAGGCACCATTATGTTCGCTCGATCCCTTGTCCCTCTGAGAGATCATCTACCTAACTATTCTTCTGCTAATAAAGTAATGCAACAGTTCTTAAGATGGGGCTGGGGATTCCCTAGAGGCCAAATGGGGATGAGGGCGTGTTAAAACTGGTTTTGAAACACAAGGTAGATCTACCGTGAGTTGCATTTGCAGACATTCAGGAAGTCTTTTGAAAGGCTAGTTCTGTTGAAACACTAATGTGTTCTGCAAAGTGTTTTGGTGCTGTTGGCCAGGTTTGTAAGTCTCACTTGGCCTATGTACAGAGTTGCTTTTTTACTATAATGGTTATCTCTTTATCAGAGAGTAAATAAAATAGTAAATAAAAGCATGCATTACTGTTTTTTTAGCATGTGCAATGACAAGAAACAGCGTAGAGCCTAAAATTAAAGCCATATCATTCTTCAAAACTGACTTTTGGACTGAAGTCCTTCGCATGCTCAACAGAATATAGTAGACTGAGTTTTCAAGAGGCTTTTGTCATGTGAGTGATTCTGAGAGAGAGAGAGAGAGAGAGAGAGAGAGAGAGAGAGAGCTTCAGTCATGGACAAGGTCAAAGTGTTCTCTCCGTTAATACATAACTCAGCCTACATAAATACTCACCCTATAAACTTTAGGTCTTAAACTGACCTTCATATAAGAGCGTTTTCCTTTTGAACATTTCCCATCTAGACAACAGGATATTCTGAAGCAAATTGCCTATTCACTGTGACACACACACACACACTTTCACACATACACTCATCAGCAAACACACACACACAGGACACACTGTGACTTCTGCACTTGTTTCACCCCAGATTCACAGCAGGGAGGTGTCTTGCTTTTCCTGCCTGGCTTGCCGTGGCTGCTTCAGTTTTTCTCTTCCCCCAGTTTGTGCTGATCTCACTGCTGAGAAATACAGAACGTACACACTCAGCACATTGTTTCAGCCATGACGGAGTGCCCCCCGTGGGCAAAAAATGCTTCCCCCTCGTGCCTCTGCTGGAATACTGAGCGGCTGCTCTGTGCGCAGTGCTGCTTTTGTAAAGTTTGTGGACGGTCTGTTACAGAAATGTACACATTTTTTTAAATACAAAATGCACTATTTAAGCAAAAGAGATAAAAGATATACTATATGTACCCCTTCTTCTGAATATATATATATATATGTGTGTGTGTGTGGGTATTTGCACACTGCATCTGTGTCAGCGCATCAGAAGAAGGGGTACATATAGTATATCTTTTATCTCTTTTGCTTAAATAGTGCATTTTTTATTTTATTTATTTTTTTATTTTTGTGTATATATATATATATATATATATATATATATATATATATATATATATATATATATATATATATATATATAACCATATAACCCACCCAGCACTGAGCTGTGGAGCAGTGGAACTGTGTTCTTAGGAATGATGGTTGGTGCTCCATCCAATACTTTTGGGAGGATTTGAGATGGTGGGGTGAGGTGCAGTGGTGATCCTCCAACATCCTGACCTTACTAACGGTCTTGTCACTGAATGCAATTAAATCCTCACAGCAATGCTCCTACAAAATCTAGTAGAAAGTCTTCTTACCTTCGACAGTAGAGACAGTTACTCCAACAAAAGCAGGAAGAAATCTTTTTTTTAACCCTTAGTGTCAGCAGAAGCAATAAATGAGCAGGTGTCCAAATACTTTTGTCTGTATAGTGTAATAGGAAAAATGTTTGTCATCTAATACATGTATTGTTATTAGAAGCTTATTATGGAGGAGGTTCAGTAGGGTCAGTGCTGCCCCCAGAGACAAGTTTGTGGGTTCAATACCCAGGTCTGCTTAGCTGACCTTGAACTGATCCAAATAACAATAATATACCCCACCCAGTCATATTGTAGTGCAGACGTGTCAGTTCTGAATTGCTACAATTTGTGTGTTTATGGAGTTTTGTGTTTGTACTGACCAAGACATTAGGATCATTAATCTGCATAGTGTCCTTGCTTCGCGTGTTAGCAGGATTTGACAGATGGACATTACAGTGTTAACAGTGTTATGTGTGTGTGTGTGTTTGTGTAGGTGCTGGAGAGCTTTAAGATTATGGACTATAGTCTGCTGCTAGGGGTTCACGTGCTGGATCAGGGCCACCGAGAAGGAGATGTGAATGGGGGACACGGAAACCGTCCTGTAGGCCAAAGAGTCCTCTACTCAACTGCCATGGAGTCCATCCAGGGAGAAGGCAGGGCAGCCGAAGCCATAACCACAGATGACACGTAAGCACCTACTTAAGTGATAGTCTGGAATCAAAAAGACAGGTTTAGTCTGCCCATTTTGCTAATGAGGCTAACATTACTAAATGCCAGCTACTAGGGATGTGACAGAACACCTTATTGTATTGCAAGAAATGATCATATTGTTGATAATGAACATATTTGTTTATGTGTTAGCATGTGGCTAATATGTTAACTTGAGGCTAACATATTAGCTTGTGGCGAGACCATTAGATTGGGACATTTTAAAGAACAGCTTTTGTTTCAAACTGTATACTTTCATTAGTTGTTAATCAGTTGTTAGTCCTCTAATTAATTGCATTAATTCCTAAATCATTGCACCCTTGCCTCAAACCATGTCTAATAGACTTGCTAATATGCTCTCTAGGGCTGTATGACTTACTGTTATCTATAAAAATTACAAAAATACTTCACACAGCTAAAAACAATTGGCCACTTTAAAGTTTGGATTATGTCCATTTTGTAGATAAATGGACACGGCATTCAGTGTCACAAAACACATAAGCAGGCCTGTTTAAGATTATTGAGTAACTCAACATGGTTCTGAGGCACGTGCCTGAAGATAGGCCTTCATAAGCCAAACATTAGGAGTTTTAGACGTTTTGGTGAACTGTGAAGGCTAACCGATGTGCTGCTGTATTGATTCTTTCTTCAGAATGGGAGGTATCCCAGCCAGAACACACAGGGGGGAGAAGCTGCTGATTTTCCTGGGAATAATCGACATCCTGCAGTCTTACAGGTAGAACCCTGTGCCTCCTACTTTACCGAAGCACTGCCTGTAGTATTACAGCTGTTACTAAAGCTCTGTTAATATACCATATACCTACCTCATTTCACAGTGTCATAAGACTTAGATCAGGGATATTTACCCACTTGGTGTTGGCAGTTTAAGAGGAAATCACTAGTTTGTCACTAGCTTATTTACAAGCTCTGTCAGTTCCAGCTAAGCCTTCCCTCTGTGCTGTTTTTTTGTCTTTCATAAGGTTCATCAAGAAGCTGGAGCACTCATGGAAAGCCCTCGTCTACGACGGTGTAAGTTGATAGTGTACAGATTAGTCGGTCTTTATGAAAAGGCTTCCTTGTTCTTGTTACATTATGAAATCTGCCGTGTTGATTAAATCCTCTCCCTCTCTCCCTTTAATATCCGTAGGATACGGTGTCCGTGCACAGGCCGGGCTTCTATGCAAACAGATTTCTCAAGTTCATGAGCAACAGAGTGTTCCGGAAGATTCAGTGTGAGTGTCCATCCATTCAGTTTTTTTCAAGCTGTATTAAAAAAAAGCTAGCGCTGAATTGTCTTATTTGTGTCTTGTATGACATCAAGACAGCTGTACTGTTTGGTTTACCTACCTGTGGTAATGATTGTGTTGATATATTTTATCATTGTAATGTGTTTGTATTGTGGAAATTGGTCATGAAGCTAAAGTGGTCATAAAGCTAGATAATGGTAGGGTCACTTAGCTGCCTTATGAAATTCATGGATCCCTTCCAGACCTCAGAAGGTGGTCCCTGCTCAAGAGTGCATGTCTATGATTTGGAAAAATGGCTTAATCCGCCCTTCAAATGTAAGGTTTAGGAAAGACAGCTTAATGTCAGCAACACCATCTTGTGTTTTTGCAGAAAAGGATGTGCATAAAAGGGAAGTTGCACAAGCAACCATTGCCATTGCAACAATGTCTACACTCTTTAAAAGGTGGTTCTTTAAAAAAGTCAAAATGATAAACTAACTTGTTTTTGAGTTAACTCACTTTCTGAAAAGTTTCTGAAAAGTTCTCCTAACTCACATTCTTTTACTTCTGCATCTCAGTTTGGTCAACATTACATATTGTGATGAGCCTTAAAAACATTAGTATTTGAGCTGCAGCTGAAATTGATTAAATACTGTGTAATATATTTAGTCAGTGGCTCCTCCCCCTCAATTTGTTTACTCAACCTATTTATTCCCATCAGCAGAGTAGCACTTAACCTATCACATGACATCCCCAGACTGGAGGCCTTGCTGGGATTTGAACTTCTGATCTCCTCACACTCGATGAGCAGCAGTTAGACCGTAGGGCAGGTCTAGAGCTGTGAAAATGCCCTACATAAAAACAGCTCTGAATAAATGTACCTTTCCCTTCTTTCTTTGAGCTGGCACAGCTGTCTAATCACCTGCTTGTCAAGAGACAGGAGGTCATAAGTTCAGATCCCTTAAACACCACAGCTCTCTATGGTCAGGAGTCGTGAGAATAGGAAGACCTATCCATGTGATAGAGGGGATGCTAACTTGCAGATGGGAATAAACAGTAAACAAACTGAGGGGGAGGAGCTACAGACTACACATCTTACACAATATTTAATGAGTAGCTCATTTACTGATGTTTGTGAGGCTCAACTTGATATGTATTGTTGACTAAACCGAGATGCAGAGGTAAAAATAATGTGGGTTAGGAGAACTTTTAACTGAATTAAAACAACACTCTACTTTATAATATTTATTTTTTATTTACAGTGTAGTGAAGACAGTGGTTCTGAGTATGACCACAACAACTTAAAGAACTAATTAAATGCAATTTTTTTTTATTTATGTGGATCATCTTTGAATCAAGTAAATTGAGTACATTATTTTTTCTAGTCTACACTTAAGTAAATGGGTCTCGGGAGGTTGGAATTGAGTTAGCGTAGAATTTAGCTTCATTTCCATGCAGTGTTGTGATGTGAGGCTTGGGGGATAGGGTATAATTTCATCATCTATTTATGAGACACAAGATCATAAACGTTGCAGCTAATTTGGGACAGAAGCTTTGGGAATGTTAATAGTGATGATGGTTCTCTTTCATAAGATACATCTCTAATCTGCTCTCTCTCTCTCTCTCTCTCTCTCTCTTTCTCTCTCTCTTTCTCTCTCTCTCTCTTTTCTTGACCCTATTTGTCCAATGTAGCAAACCGTTACTCTCCATCAAAGAGGACAAGAAACTCCATAGTCCCCCTCAAGTCCTCTTCTCAGGAGCTGCTATCCTCTCAGAAGGACGAGAAAGTGGATGAAAGACCTGACCGGCTGATTGGAGCCCGCAGTCTGGCCAGCCTGGATGGACATGGTTAGGAAGTCTTGAATCACTGTTGTTGCATTTGTAGTTACTTACAGTTTATTACAGCCAATAAAGACATAATGAATATATTAAATATATATACCAATGATCAGTTCAAATATGTGTTAATAGACAGGTGATGCCTCATAAATTACAGGCTTATTTTTCAGTTATTAGTTGTGAATGGCTATATATTTGATATATACACAGTTTCACAATTTACAAGAATGGCACATGGGAATGTGAGCCCATATACAGTCACCCTTAAACCTTGAGCAGTTAAAAGAAACATGTACCCAGAACTGCAAGAAGAGGAACAGTTATGTCAGCACATTTTTCATTCATACTGCCTCTAGAACAAACACTACTGACTAAATTAATGACTAATAACATTTTGTGCAGCACTGACTCAAGCTCTAAGAAGCAACGTGGGCTACAGTGAAAAGGTCAAATTAGGGGATGTGGAGTTTCAGTGTTTCAGTTTTGGCTTCTTCTTTTTTTTTTTGTAGACTTTACGTTTTAATTGCAGTGTATCTTTCATGACTCATCTTCCAGGACGTTTATTTCATGGCTTGCAAAGGCAGATTACCACACTCAGCAGATTTCTACAACATCAACAGCATTCAAATGTACCATTAACAGCAGCAACCTAAATTCTGCAGCTGTGGAATGAGCGTGATGAGTGTTTACATACAGGCCATGGCAATGTTTTTTGGGGTGGCAGAATGAACGTACAACACACATCTTTAATAGAAAACAAAACAAGGATTTGGTGCACAGTGCACAATCAACACAGGGTCAGAAGTATCCATACAGGTTCAAATATATACATAAAATATCCAAAGTATTTGATTAACTGTCCATCTGTGGTAATGAACACACACACACACACACACACACACACTAGTGTGTATATACTGTACTATCTACTATACTATATGCTATAGTATGTAACTTAGACTATAACTTTTTATAAAAGATAAAAGAGGATAAAAAATATGGCAGCAAATCAACAGTAACAAAAACAGCATGTTACAAATAAAAAATAGAAAAATATTACATATGGACCCTTTAATATTCAGTAACTATAGTAAATGATTCAGTAGCTAATTTGAACATATGCGTTATGTAGAAATGGATGTGTAGACATACAGGTCATTAGAGTTTTGTTATGATAATAATAAATCATCTTTAACAATTTTGACCATTTTCACTCAGAACCTGTATCTTTTCATCTCCAGTTCTGCTCAGTGTGTACTGACACATCTGCTTCTTTTCTCTTCAGTGTTTGGTTCTTATCAGCGTCCAGACCTGGTGGCCGTCACACCCTCTTTAGGCGAGGCTTCTTCTGTAGGCACCTCTGTCTCCTCTTCTTCTATGTTTGTCAGTGACAGATACCTGGAGGCCAGATCAAATGACAGGTAGCACACACACTCACATACGCATTACACAAACCAGGCATGCCATTCAGAAACCTTGACCTCCTACACACACCTGCAGAATTCCCACCCCCACCCCATCACTCACCGGATCACCAGAAGGGCGGAGTTGTTTCCATGCCTTTCTAAAGAGCTATATTTAATATGTCATTACGTAGATAGTAACCCATATCTGTGGACTCCAAACCAATCTAATCCCCCTCCACATCCTCCATATGGTCCATGAACCGCTGCGGTGCGTTCACTGTATTACTTTGTGCTATTGTCTAGTCTTGGCTAGTCCTGGCCAATACACCTGTTAAGCAGCGAATTTGCTATGAAAAGGCCTGCTAAATGTTTCATTAGTCTCCTGAGGCAGTTGACAATTAGTCTATTGTTATGGGGAAACTGAACGATCCAAATGCCATTTGGCGCTACGGCAACTTAAACCACACTTCTCTGGAAACCACAGCATTTAGGGAGCTGGCCTTTGTCACCTGTTGCCTTGTCACCCAACACAATGCAGCCAGCTCGTCCATCACATAATAACACACTGTGTCAGACGGCATGCCTGAGCCTTTCAGAGGGAAGGTGAACACAAGGGGACTCTGGTGTTTTTTCCCTTTATCAAACAACACACATCCCTCTGTAACTTGGAAAAGTAAACAACATCAAGGGCCCTTTCAGCCCGGGCTGCTTTCTGAAAGAGACACAATACAGGGCAGACAATCAGAACAGAGGTCATTTACGTATATCAGTCTTAAAGGAACAGTAACAAAATCCGGCTGGAAAAAGAACATGTAGAAATTCCCTAGGACTGTTTTTGGTTATAAGTGGACTGTACGGGGGAAAATAAATAAAATGCATGAAAATCATACCCTGAAAAATTCTAACAAGCAATATAAAACATTAGATAAAATAGTTGCCTTGAGTGAGTAAATAAAAAGACAAGACAAAAATGAGTACATGATTCACATACAGTATTTTAATAAGATTAAGGATTAAGAATAAAGAGTAAAGAGTCTTTACTGGCATTCGCATCACATGTGCAGCAGCATGAATTAATAAGTAGCTGTAACATCATGAAGTGTCCAAGTGTCTAAGTGTCCTCGAAAAGTGCCAGTGCAGTGTGTTTGGCTAGGTGGAGTTTAAGAGTCTTACTTTCTCAGTCTGTTCGTTTTACTCGTAATGCTTTGCAGGCTTCTACTTGAGTGGAGCGGGACAAAACAGTGAATGTGCTGAGTGAGTGGGGTCCTTCATGATGCAGGTGGCCCTCTTCCTGCATCTGGAGGTGTAGATGTCCGTGGTGCTGGGGAGGCTGACTCCGACAGACCTCTGTGCAGCCTTTAATTTAATTAATTATGTTTAATTCATTCATCATCATGTAGCCACAACTCTGCTACTGCACTATGGATTTGTGATGTAGCAGCCCAAGACCTCTTTCAAGAGCTGTGTAACACTGCGTAACCTGTAATATTACTCTACCGCCTCAGTCCTCATGCTTCTTTCACTCCAGATGACCGTGCTATATTTCTCAGACTGTAAACAGATGCATGTTTATACCTGTCCATAAGGGGGAGCTCCATACCATGAGTTGTATTTACAGCAGTTATGTAGAAGTGAACACACAAACTGTAGGAGGAGCCAAAAATACCAGTTCTCCTGTAATAGTGCTTTGTAGTGCAAGTAAACTACATAAAATATTAGCCCCGCCCATTTGCGTTTCATCCTTGACTGCTTTAAAAATTAGGCACAATACAGAGTAGCCAATCAGAATTCAGATCATGTACATGTACCTGTCTTAAAGGCACAGTTAATGTGGTGTTTAGAAAATGGTTGATGAGGCTGAATATTTTCTGTATAAGGTATTTAAAACATGCAGTGTCATTGCCATCACACAAAAACCTTGTATCTCCACAACAGCAACTTTAGCGGAGGAGGGTCAATATTTTTTAATACTGAGCGAGATTACATCATTTAAAGTCTATTATTACTTTTTGAGGAGGGAAAGTGGCACAGATTTGTGATTCAGCTCTGGGCAATGTTTGATTGGGTCCAGGGCACACCTGTGTTAATGAATAGCCCGGATGACTGAAATGTGTTACTATGAGAATGAAAGTTCAAGAAGTAGACAGGTTGGTAGTTGCTATGACAGCAATAGCTCAAGACATTATTGAGGGCAATAAAAAGGTAAGCGCCTTCTTCAGCTGAGGTCGATGCTTACTTGCCCGGTGATGTGTATATTACAGAGAAGGTGGGAAACAGTGAGGCCAGTAGAGAAAACCACACTCTCTGAGCAAAAGGGCTCTACAGTAGAACTAGAAACACTGTTCACAGCCACTGCAGAGCATTTAACTCATCTGTGGAAGTGAGCACACATAATTGGAGTGGAGGGCAGCTACCTTAGTGCCTGGGGGAGCCATTGGGGTTTTGAAGCCTTGCTCAAGGGCACCTTAACTGTGAACTTCGAGGTAGAAGAAAGCATTGTTCCTTCACTTCCCCTGCCCTCACTGTCCTGTTGGTCCAGGGAATCAAACCGACTGCATTTTGGTCCCAAGTGCTCTTCTCTAAGGGTTCTCTAAAGGTTACTTTGACTCATAATGATAGTATGATTTATGGTGCTATATAGAACCATTTAAAAAGATTTCCCACCTTTTACAAAGAAAAAAAAACATTTAAGCATCCAAATGGTTATTTTGAGTTGAGTTGTCTACATAGAACCATTACCTTTATGAAAGAATATATAAACAGTATACATATAGGGTAGAAATCAGGAATCATTTTTATACCAGTTGTTCTATTATTTCAGATTTCAGATTGTTACTTTAAATTTTTATTATCTTCAGAATAAGAACACTTATGTGTTCCAGACGTGATTCCCCTCGTGATGCTAATTATAAAAAAGCTCTGTCATTTTAGTTCAGTCCACAGAGTGTGTTCTGCCAGCCTGAGTGTGGCGCTTGCTTTCTAAATTCTGCTGAATTTCTCTGCTGCAGATGTGACATTGGCTCCTGTTCCACTTTCACGCTGGAGGACAGCGCCATCTGTCTGACGTCTGAGCAAAGCACCATGGACATGGACAGAGACGATGGCTCTGTGCTGGATGTCTACTTAGTAAGTACATGTACAATCTGTCATCATCATCACCGTCCTCTGCTTCTGTTACGACTGTTCATGATTCTGCTTTATATTAGTGTTGCTATTGTTCAGCTCCAGTTTATGCCCTTACATAAAAGCCAATGGTGCAACATCTGTTTTAGCAGCACAAGCCACTTATTGCTTGTGCTGCTGAAACTGATGTTTTCAGCCTTTTTTAAATAATTGGTTAATATTTTAAATGATTGCTGTCACGCAAAAATCTTTATGGGTCTGTTTATATTATACCTGCGTTAATGGCAGACATAAACAGACTCGTTCACAGGTAAAAAGGGGTGTAAACACTCAAAGATGCATTGTGATGGAATTATGATCAGATCACTCAAACCACATTAATTTAGGCAAGCGGAAATACGCCTGCCAAAAAATCAATAATACGAGTAATGATTACTGTGGTTCTCTGCTTGTCTCTCCCACTTGCTCTCTCTCCATTGTGCTCTATTGTGTGCGTGTTTACTTGCTTATTCACTGGTAGTTTGAGTAGAACAGCATCACGGAGTTTGTTCCCTTGCGGTTTAAATAGTCCATTATATTTTTTGATAGAGCCATTATGGGAATGTGAGAACCATCTATTGTTCTATTGTAGAACCACCACCGTCCCTCTTAACTTGCCTTGAGGCTTTATCACCATTACAACAGAAATCATGTTAATAATTTCAATTATTGTAAATAGGCCCAAAGTTATAAGGAACGTGTGGGAACATCCGAGGAGAACCTGAGGGAAGCATTTAACACCTTTCAGAAACACTGGTTTATTAGTCTGAATCCTGCCTAAAACTCCTTTTTACAGTTTTATATTTTCCTGCTGATTGTCATAATCTGGTGTGTTACTAGCACACAAGGTTCTGTTCTTCAAACAATGACATAGAAGAAGCGTTTTTGTTCCATAAGAACCATGTTTGTAATTGAGATGTGAAAGTGTGAAGAAGTGTTGGGATTGTAGCAATATTTTAAGATTGTATAACAAATATTTTCTTCATTCTTTAGTAACCAGTGATTTCAAACTTTATTTGAATGGTAGTGTCTATTAAAATATTAACAATCAATAAAACTGTCAAACTGTCTTAATATTGATTAACAGACGTGATCACTCCTAATGTTTTGTTTTGTTTCCATATTTTAGTAAAGTGACTTGAGGTGCTCATCAAATCCTTCCACATCATCCTTCATTGCTCATGTCCTGGGCACTTATCCTCCGAGCTGCTCCAGGATTTCACAGTTCTGACTTCTGCTGACCAAAGATTGGAGAACAGCCGTCAGCGGCAGTTGACGAAAGGCAATTCTCAACAAGACGTTTCTCCTTTCCCAGGAAAGTGTTTTGGGAGAGGCTGTGCTTTACAGACAAAAAGGCAAGAAGGCCTGATTCTGCAGCCCTGGGGCCAAAACATCCACAATCATCATTTACTGTGTGTCTCTGTGTCTCTGTGTCTCTGTGTCTCTGTGTGTCTGTGTCTGTGTCTGTGTGTGTGTGTGTGTGTGTGTGTGTGTGTAAGAGAGAGAGAGAGAGAGAGAGAGAGAGAGAGACGTAGTGTGGAAAAAGGATCTCACAGTTTGAAGACTGCTTTGCCTAGAACAGAGCTTTGTGTATGTGCAGATGTTCAGCTAGTTGGTCCCTGCATCCTATAGCATCTACACAGCCTCTGAGATCAGACTGAAAATAGTCAGGACATTGTGTTGTTCTAAGAAATCGTTTGAAGAAATGCAAAAAAAAAGTATAAAGCATAGACACTTTATATCCTTTACATTCTTTCCTCTGTTTGTATCTCTGTGATTAGCTAGTAGACTAGACTCAACCTTCTGTGGCCCAAAAGTGGGCTGTCAGTGGTCCAGTTATTCCTGAATGTCTAACTTTTCAAAAATTATACAGAGTACGTTAGGAGAAAGCATTAGCCGATATTTTTGTCTGATTTCAAAAAGATCATGCCAGGAATGTTTTTGCACAGACAAATCGCTTATTATAGATGTATTTAATGCCAAATATTACAATACTGGTGGCGCTTGGTGTCAAACTCTCATTGTCACACATGTATATTTCCACATCTCTCTGTTCAAAAACATGCATTTTTATAGATGTTTGAAAATGAAGGACTTTTGCTAATGTGTAGATAGAGAAAAATATTTTATGAGGGGTGGGGAGTGTTTCATATCTGTAAATCCATTCTTTTAGGAGATCGTTTTCATATCGAAGTGTCCTGTTACTTTCTTGTTGCTTTGTCAGTGTGCTTCTTTTACACAGAGAGAGAGTTTAGCGAGTGATCCATAAAGAAAATGTCTTTGGAATATTGTATTTGCACCTTTGTTGGTTCTGAGAGCATAATTTATTAAATCACTATCAATAAACAGTGTATATTGTACACTTTGGCCTGATTTTGATATTTTTGTGTGCATCATATCCACCCATTACATCATAGTTTACGAATTAGATATTAAAAAGCTTAGAGAGAGTGTGGCAACTGTGGTAATTGTTGACTAGCATAGTGTAAATTTGATGGACTTTGGGAAGCTGGTCAGACTGGTTGACTAGCATGGTGGTGCTCTAAGGGTCATTAATGTAGGTCATTGTGGTCCATTGTCCAGCACAGGTTGACAATCCCCCTGCTCTAAGCACACCTAGTAAACCTCACAGTTAACTGCTGAGGTTGAATCAAGTGTGGTGGAGCAAAGAAAATGCCAAATCATGTGAACTCTGCCACCCCCCAGGACTAAAATTATAACCCTGCTTTAGACCATTAGTCTATTAGTTCTGCTGAAGCACAGCTTATAAAGATGAGTTAAACCAGGTGTGTTTGAGCAGGGAAATCATATAGCTGCTGAACTGCAGGCCTCCAGAACTACGAGTGAATACCCTTGTTGTAGTTTAGTACGGTGCTTTGAAATGAATTGAATATTAAGTACTTATGTTTGGCAAAAACTACAAGAATCTGGTTCACTGTAATGGATTTGCCTGACTACAGCTGCATCTGCTGGACTGACTGCCTGACAAATGCCTGGTTTAGTCTGTTGGCGCAGATGCAGATGTTTTTTCCAGCAGTGATACTACTACAATGTACAGTTAGTAATGAGCATCTGTGCCATGTAACTGTTACTGTTAGGTGTATGATGAGACGAGGAATAAATTCTAAATTTTGATATAATATGCAAATCCATGCAAAGACGAATAGGATGTGATCTGTTTCTGTAACAAGACTGGGAGAATGACAACAAGGCTTATGTGAGAAAGTAAAATCTGTGTGTGATATGTGTAAGTCATCACAATGTGTTCAATTAAGAATACAGTTTACTATTTCCTGTAGTCCAGCAGCAGAAAGTGAATCCTAAAGATCTCTAGCACCCTCTAGTGGCTAACAGCTGTGCAACCATGCACATTTCCAAGAAACTAACCGTAAACAAGTATCTAGTCAGTTCTGCAAGCTCTCTCCAGCTGTTAAGGATGAGGTGGATCAGTCAGGCTTTGGACTTTGGTCTTGCAGCTAGTGGCACAGGGAACATTTCTCTAATCGTGGAAGCAAACATCACACCATCTGAAACAACCCTGAAGATGAAAAAAGAGGATACTTCCACAGCAAGATAATGATCCTGAACCCCACAGTGTACTTCCTCAAGAGATGCAAGTTGAAGGGCCTCACAACCTCCCCAGCCAACATGCTCATTTGGGGCTCACAGGGGTGGAAAGTGGGCTAGGTGGGTTCCAGGTGGGCATGGGCTCTAAGTGGGTTTGTACGTACTTTGTTACTGGGCGCCTATTAGGCTTCCCAAATGGGCCCCATTGTTACAGACCACCTTAATCTTACATGGGTCCCATCTAGGCCTCATGTGCAGTACACAACCCAGATGATGCCCGTGTGTAACCCCTCCTGGTCCCATCACTGAACCTGGTGAGAATCCATGTGTGGAGCCAAGATGGGACAACACCCAGTGACAAAACATTCTGGTTCCCAGTTCGGCTACCCAAACAGGCACCACATGGACATGTTAGCTGGGTCCTGCCCTAAACATAACAGTGGAGAATCTGTGGATAGACCTCAAATGAGCAGTGCAGCAAGATGGGCCCAGACTCTTACAGAACTACCAGCATTGTGCAAAGGAGAATGAGTGAAAATCCCCCAAACAAGAACTGAAAGACTGATTACAAGCTGTGCTACTTGCCAAAGGAGGTGTTACTAAGAGCTGATCATGCAGGGTGACCAAACTTTTGCTTCAGACCCTTTTCCCTTTTTTGCATTTTAAAACTGTAAAAGATGGAAATAATAAAGTAATTCACAAATGTGTGCTTTTTGTGTAGAATTTGGAGAAAGCGCTTGTATTGTATTGTTGTATTAGTTGTGTTGAGCATTGGAGTTGGTCTGGTTTGATTGGTTTAATGCAAACAGTTGAAAGTAAAATTGATAATAAACCTCAATTTGCATTGGGGTTTAAATATTTTGGATTGCCAATGTATTTTAACAAAGGGTGCTCATGTCACGCTTGTTTTCCACAGTATATTAACGTTTGCACTTTTTGTACGTTTAATATTTAATGATTCTGGATGGAACATTATTACAACAGCAAAGACAAAGAAAAGGCAAGCAAATGATAATGCCGTTAAATACAGCCATTAACTTTTTTTACTGTAATATATTACAACATATACACAGTTCTAATCGTCTGCCCTGCTTTCCTTTATTCCTTATATTATTTCTAGATTTTTATATATTTAATTTTTTTTTTTACAGATATACATTTGTTTCTAACACATTTTTAATAGAATTTTTGTGCATATATTTGAGTAACATACATTTATTCATGAATATCTATGTGAAGGACACATATATTGTATATATATTATATATTTATAAAAATATTGTTTTCTGTATGAAGTATTGCATTGCAAACAACAGTGGCGGCCCACTTGAGGCTTGTCTTTTTTTTTTTATACTGGCTGCATTTAAGGTAAGGGGAGAAATCGTGTGCTCTTGAATTTTTGATTGTGTGTATTTTTCTTTTTAAATTGTGTAAACTTTCATTTTACGTGAATTTAGAGTTGAAAAATACAATGAAAACAAGATTCAGTTTCTCAGAGGACAAAAGTAAACATCTCGGCCACAATTGACAAGATCAGGTGGACACTGGGATTGTCCCAGAAAGTTGTGGTCTTTACTGCTGCGGGTCCTGTGTCCTTCCCCCACTCGTTGACGCCTTCCTTCCTGCGAGATCTCTTAGATTCTAGAAACTACCAGTCAGGCCTGCACTGTCCCAGCTGTCCCAGGGCTAGCACCCTCCCTGCCCCAGCCTTTGGAGGGGGGCTAACATGTGTTGCTGATTGCTCAGCTGTCATGCTTACACCCTAAATAGAATATATCTGGGACACTCTATTTCTCATCTAGAGGGACGGGCTGCTCGGCAGCTTCATTGTCTGTTGAAGCAACAACATGAATAAATTGGGATGTTAATTAATTGCTTCAGGAGAACTTCAAGGGGAAACTCCTAGTTTCCACAGGAAGTGCTAAAGAGCCATTTGCCTCTCAACAGGTGGGTTAGATGAAGGTTGTGGTCCACTCCCCCACCCAGGCCAGAATGGTTTAGCCCACTATCCTGATATGTGCCCACCTCACTTAGAGATAAATATAAATGCAACTTGGGGGTCTGTCGCACTGAGAGTAAAAAACCTGAGAGAGCACTGCGACTACTTCGTCTACCACTGCTGAACTGACTTTGAACATAGGAATCATCTAACGCCAGTAACGGTAGGTTGCTTCTGGCAGATTTGTGTGTTTCTGTTTGTTCAGAAATCAGAAGAGACGCATGCAGAATGCAGTGATAACTTATCTTTAGGATAATGAACATTGAAGTCCATTCTGAAAGCTGGTGTGAAGGAAAGGCCTCCCAGCAGGGCAACCTTTTGCCCAAATAAGGCATGAGGGTAGGACACTTCAGGTTTAGGATGATAACATGTGCCTGACCATTTGCTGAAGAACTTTCAGAAGAAGAAGAAGTGAAATGGTGAGTTGTATTAAATAGGCAGAAACAATGGTATGTAGGATTTATTAGTGTGTAAAGCTGAGTTTTTCTTGGAGAATTCAAAGAGAATAGTTAGTTTGAATGGAAAATGCAGTTCTTGTGGAACTAAATGCAGAATTTTAGCTCCCATTGCACATGTAGCTATACATGTATAACATTCCTGTAGTATGTCTGGCTATTGGTATGTATTGATATTTTACATGGAAATGTAATTCCCCATTCATATACGCTGTGGTAAATCTGCATGCACAGCTTTGATTTGGTTGAAGATATGCTGAAAGGATCTAAGTAACAAATTGGTATATATGTGCAGAAGCCACCATCCGACAAAACTAAGAAATCTAAGGTTCCTCAACACATGAATTATAGAATAACACAAGAATATATTTGCTATTTCCACTGGTTTGGTTTTCTTCATTTAAGCGCATGTTGCCTTATCTTATAAAGTTGCAAATCAGCCCATTATTGATATGTTGTTTTTTTCAGATGGGAGAAATGGGAGATCCAGTCCAGTTAAAAGATGAAGGAAACAAGCACTTCCAGGCAGGAGAGCTTGACAAAGCCATTGAGTGTTACACAAAAGCCATCAAAGTCTGCAAGGACAAAAAAGCCCAGGCCGTCATCTATAGAAACAGATCAGCCTGCTTCCTCAAAAAGGTATTTTCTAATAAAATCAACCTCAAAAGCCATTTAGTATTGTTCAGCTAACAGTAGTTCATTCATTGCCTCTTTTCTACATTCAAAAATCTTCCATTTTTAATTGCCTGCTTTGCATCATAGGAAAACTACACTGGTGCTGCTTCAGATGCCTCTAAAGGTAAGTCTTTCTTTTAGACTTGACTTCTTAATTCAAAGTCTACTGTGTCAGACTAGCATAGGTAAATGAAGATGCCAGTGTGTTGCTAGATCCCTAATTTCTTGTTTCATTACTACAGCCATAGACGTAGATGCCTCTGATATCAAAGCATTGTACAGAAGATGCCAGGCTCTGGAGAAGCTGGGTAAACTGGACATGGCATTTAAGGATGTCCAGAGGTGTGCAACACTGGAGCCTAAAAACAAGACCTTCCTAGAAACTCTCAGGAGACTTGGAGCTGACATCCAACAAAAGGTGAGGCCTACCATGTAATGTGTTTTTGCAGAAAAACTAGATAACCGAAGAGTTATTTCTACCAGAGGTATTTCTGGAAAACCCCTTATTAGTTGGCTCAAGGGTTCTTGAGAGTAATCATGATGTATGCTGAAGTGTTGAGGGTTTTAGAGTTTTGAGAACTTTGTCTGAACCCCCCATTTCTTCCACAGCTGAAGACCACCTTCTCCACAGACTCCAGAGTGCAGAACATGTTTGACATTCTGCTGAGTGATGAAGAGGATAAAGACAAGAAAGAAAAGGTACAAACACATTTTCCCAGGCTGTAAACAAGGACAACAGCGTTTGTATTTCCAAGTGTTCCTTCAAAACGTTAAACCTGACGGTTGTTCCTCCTACAGGCGGCCAACAACCTGATTGTCCTGGCTCGAGAAGACGCAGGCTCAGAGAGAATCTTCCAGAATAATGGAGTAGCTCTGCTCATGCAGCTAATCGAGACGGGAAAGGTTGAGATGATCTTGGCTGCCATCCGGACACTGTCAGAAATGTGCACTGGCCACAGAGCGAGGGTGGGTAACACTAGCAGAGGTGTAGAGCATGGGTAGGGTTAGGGTTGCCATTTAAACCATATTATACTGAAGTATCCTGTGATAGTAAATACTTTCTCAATGAGACTCAACTTTCTTATCATCTTAGCCAGTGGATCCTGGCCAATTGAAAGGTTAATGATGTTATTCTATGTGTGTGTAGGCCACTGCCATCATCCACATGATAGGAATTGACAAGCTGTGCGGTATTATGGCCATTGACAATGAAGAGATTGCATTGGCGACATGCAACATGTTCCAGTGTGTCTATGAATCCCTGTCTGGTGCAGACAACAGGGTTTATGGCAAAGAGGAGGCCATTGTGCTTGGTAAGATATTTTTGAACTATGTCCCTGGATATGGTCTCATTTATAATTATTCATAATGAATTAATTTCTTCTTCCCTTTCAATCTAAAGACTCAAGCAAGGACCTGAAGACTATTCTGATAGCATTGCTGGATATGATTACCAATAAGAAGGTCTCAGGACATGGCAGAGATCAGGCCCTCAACCTGCTGACCAAGAACGTGCCCAGAAAGAACAAGAAAGACTCAGATCACTCCAAGACCCTATTCACCATTGATCATGGTTGGTACTGTGAAAAGTAACTTTGAAAAGCTACATGAGATTATGACAGTTCATTTTTGGAATCCTAATGGCTTAGACCTGACGCTAATATGTATATTTCTCATACCTAGGCCTGAGGAAGATTCTGAAGGTCTGTGGCCAGGTGCCGGACCTGCCGGACCAGTTGCCAATGACAGAAAATACTCAACTTATTGCCAGCGTGCTCCTCAACAAGCTCTATGACGACCTGCGCTGCGACCCTGAGAGAGACAACTACAGGGACATCTGTGATGACTATATCAAGTGAGCAGAATCTCATGCAGAAATGCTATCCTCATGTTGGGCATGTATTGTGAGCCTTTTCAACACATTACTTAGCAATTGCTTTCAACCAGCTTGCTCTGTCTTCCATTCACAGGGGCAAGTTTGACCCCAATGACATGGACAAGAACATCCATGCCATCAATGCCCTCTCAGGCCTGCTGCAGGGGCCCTTTGATGTGGGTAACATGCTGGTGGGTCGTCAAGGTGTGATGGAGATGATGGTGGCTCTGTGTAGCTCTGAGAGGGAGGTGGACCAGCTGGTGGCCATAGAAGCTATTATCCATGCTTCCACCAAAATGAGCAGAGCCTCCTTCATCATCTCCAATGGAGTATCTCTGCTCAAGGATATCTACAAGAAGACCAAGAACGAGAAGATTAAGATCAGGGCACTTGTGGTAAGCACTGGAAAACTGCTGTTATTGAGACCATATTACTGTTACTGTATCTTAAATATGGTGTAAATGACTGTCAGGCCTGATGTGATATATATAAATATGTTAATTTTTGTTATATTGCAAAAACAATCAAAAGGCCCCTAGCATGGAAAATGCAATTTCCTTCATTTTATTGAAATTAAAGCATTATATGTAATATGTAAATATTGATAAGTTACAATATACAACACTTTCTATTAAAAAAATACATTTCCATTAACTGCACTATGTAAAAGTGGGCAGGATGATGCTCACGAGAACTGCGTAACTCTGTGTAACCCGAGTAATGTTTGTGTAGAATCCTGTAATGTTACTCTTCTGCCTCAGTCCGCACACTTCTTTCACTTTCCGTGACAGTTCTGTATCTTTCAGCTTGTCCAGAAATGTGTATCCTTCAGGGGTGGGTCAAAGCGCAAATTACACTTCCCAACCATAGGGGAGCCCAGGAGCATGAAATAGCAATTCTCCATAATGCTGCTTTAAA
This sequence comes from Salminus brasiliensis, assembly GCF_030463535.1. Taxonomy (NCBI): domain Eukaryota; kingdom Metazoa; phylum Chordata; class Actinopteri; order Characiformes; family Bryconidae; genus Salminus; species Salminus brasiliensis. Next base: position 8,295,043 of record NC_132883.1, read on the forward strand.
TATGATTTCTATTTCCTTTCCTCAGGGACTGTGTAAACTAGGCTCGGCCGGAGGTGATGACTACAGCATGAGACAATTTGCCGAGGGCTCCACTGAGAAACTGGCCAAGCAGTGCAGAAAGTGAGTGCCCTGCGTAGTGACGTCACTGATATGACCGACACTGAAAGAATGTAGTTGTTCTACGACAGGCATGCCATGACGTAAGCCTGAAATTGAAACACACCTTTTACAAGTTTAACAATAGAGTGAATGAATATTGGTAATGCTCATCCTACAGATGGCTTTGCAACCCCACCCTGGATGTTCGCACGAGGAAATGGGCCATTGAGGGTTTGGCCTACCTGACCAGCGATGCTGATGTGAAAGATGACTTTGTTGAGGATGAACCAGCTATGAGAGCCATGTTTGAGCTAGCTAAGGTAAGACAAGCTAATCTCCAGGATGTTTAAAATAGAATATGGCCCAGATTAGATGAGCAAAATGACTGAAAGTTTCCCACACTTGTTATAATTATTGGCAAAAATATGTTTTCCATTCATAGTCAAAAGATAAGACCATCCTGTATGCTGTTGCCTGCACACTGGTCAACTGCACCAACAGCTATGAAAAGAAGGAGATCATCCCTGAGATGGTACAGCTGGCCAAGTTCTCCAAGCAGCACGTCCCTGAAGCTCATCCAAAGGTAATGCACTTACAAGGCTGATAGTAATAGACTGCCTTAATGCCTTAAAAAAGTCTAGGCTTATTAATCAGTTATGAATGTTCTTAAATGTTAGTATAATTCAATTGTACATATGTCTTATAAATCACTTGTTTATGTTTTATGTACTAAGATATACTACAGTATAATTCCTTAATTCTCATAAACCCAGCAGTGTAGGCTGAAACAACACCCTTAACACTTAAGTGTAAATGGACAGAACATAACTGCTGTAGGTCGAATGAGAGGATACAGGATAATGTACTTGGTTTTGTGACAGGGAATTGAATGTGAACTGAATGGACTAGGGAGTTCCCTTTGAAACATACTTTTGAACATACTGTACCATTAAAAAATTTGAAAACCTGTTTTTCCATCGCACTATCCCTTCAATATGGATTCATCAGTGGTTATGATTAATTATTATATGATATCAGCATCAACAATGAAGTTATGAAGTAAATTAAGTAGTTATGAAAGTGAGGAATTGAAGTGTGAGCCCACATTAAGACCCTTAGCAAGATAACATTGAAGACATGGTGTTTGATTTTTCTCTAATTTTGTAGTTTTGGTAGTTTATCCTACATTGAAGCATCTTTAGTGGATGTACACCATACAGGCAAAAGTAATGGGACACCTACTATTTTATTGTTTCTTCTGAAATCAAGGATATTAAAAAGAATTCATCCTGCTTTAGTTGGAGTAACTGTCTCTACTGTCTAAGGAAGGCTTTCTACTAAATTTTGGAGAAGGAACATTGCTTTGAGGATTTGACTGCAGTTTGCAATAAGAGCATTAGTAAGGTCTGGATGATGGATGATCACCGACCGACCTCATCCTCAACTTCCTAATTCATTCTAAAAGTATTTGATGGCACCATCATTTCAGAGAACACAGTTCCACTGCTTTACATCTCAATGCTGGGAGCTTTTATACCCCTCTGGCCCATTTATATCTGCTGCAGAGAGTCTTATTCTATTGGTAATACTTATCTATAGGGACTAGACAAGCTTTGTGTGTGCATGTGCACACTTGTGTCAGCAATGGGCGTAACTTAAAGTAGCTGAATGCATTCATTAAAATGCGCACAAACATTATTGTAATATGTGTGTTTTTTACCTCAGGACAAGAAAGACTTCATTGAGAAGAGAGTAAAAAAGCTCTTGAAGTCTGGAGTGACCTCAGCCCTGGCAGTTATGGTCAAGGCCGACAGTTCCATCCTGACTGATCAGACCAAGGAGATGCTTGCAAGGTAACAATTCTGATGTCAACCCAAAACCTGCTGTTAATGTTTTCTAAAAAAAAAACGTTCAGAGACTCAACACCCTTATGTCAACAAGAGCTAACAGTGTCATTTTTCTCTCTCTTATTCAGGGTGTTCCTCGCCTTGGCAGAAGACCCAAAGGACCGCGGCATAATCGTTGCTCAAGGTGGTGGGAAGGTAAGAGATGAAAGGTCTCACGGTGTGCCTGATGTATATGTAAACCTCGTGCTTTACCAATTGTCTTAATGCCTGGGTTTCTTCTGTACAGGCTCTGATTCCTTTAGCCACAGAGGGAACAGACACAGGGAAAATTAAGGCCTGCCACGCACTGGCTAAGATTGCTGCCATTTCTAACCCAGAGATTGCCTTCCCTGGAGAAAGGGTAAGACCACTTTGACACATCTCCACTTTTACGATGGAACAGATGTTATGGCTAATCAGACGCCATTACTGTGATGCTAATTGTTTTTCTCACGACCCCCCCATTGCTTTTGCCCATTGTTTTTCTCTACGGCAGGTGTATGAAGTTGTGCGGCCACTTGTTAGCCTGCTGAGCACTGAAAGAGACGGTCTTCAGAACTTTGAAGCCCTACGAAGTCTCACCAATTTGGCAGCCATGAATGAAAAGCTTCGGTGAGGATACCTACACGTACTTAATATGTTCAAGAGTATATACTAGTGTTTTGCAAACTGGTGTTTTAAAAGAACAGCCACACATGCTAATGTTGCTACCACTGTCTGAATGCTAGTAGCCACCATTCAGCCAGCATGATTTCTAATGAACTTCTGATGCTAATTAGAGGCTATTTGGTTTCATTTCTTGTTAGCAACATTAGTGCTATTTGCTAAACCATGAATTTTGACCTTCTTCCTTTCTTATTCTTGTCTCAGAGTGAAGATCCTGAAAGAGAAGGCCCTTCCTGAAATTGAGAACTACATGTTTGAGGAGCACGACCAAATCCGACAGGCTGCTACAGAGTGCATGTGCAATCTTGTTTCCTGCAAAGATGTAAGAAATAATCTCTACTGGCACAAGCTGTTGCCAGACTCATCTCTTCACACTAGTGTTTATGAAAGCTGTGAATACCAAATAGAATCTTATCCCAACAGGTTCAGGAGAGGTATCTGGAGGACGGTAATGACAAGTTGAAGCTTCTCGTGCTCCTTTGCAGTGAGGATGATGAAAATCTGCAGATCGCAGCAGCTGGTGCTTTGGCTATGCTCACTGCAGCACAGAAGAAACTCTCTGTCAAGATAACCAAAGTGGTACGTTGCCCAAGTCACCCATCTGCAGCACTCTACTCGCCTAGAGACGAAGACGTTTTAGAACATCTACGTAGAATAATGTTCTTCATTTCCAGTCCTGGGAACGCTAGCATGTTTGAACTGACCCTACCTTGAATCCAGTTACTGGTCCATAATTTTATAATTACTGGTAGATATGACACTATGTGACCTCAATTAACAACCAGTGATTACAAAAGTCAGAACTGGAAACTAGATTCAAGATCTGGAGATGAAGACCTTTACAGATGTTGCCAGTAACTAGCTAATTATCTTCTTCCCATGTTCTTATTAATTTGGCATTTGTGATTTGACATGTGATTCAGCCTACAAAAACAACATTAGAAGTCAACCCTTTTATAAAGAGCAGAGTCTCTAAATAGATGTCCTAATGATAATGCTTTATTGATCCTTTATTGATCTTGTCTTTGTTGATGTTTTTGATTGGCAGACTGTGCAGTGGCTTGAGATCTTGCAGAGGTTGTGTCTCCATGACAATCCTCAAGTCCAGCACAGAGGAATGGTGACAGTGTATAACATGCTGGAGGCTGACGAAGAGGTGGCCAAGAAACTGATTGAGAGTGAGCTGCTGGAGATTATTTCCTATGTGGCCAAGCAAGAGGACAACCCCAAGAGACAAGCCGCCATCGATGCAGCACGTGTCTGCATCTCCAGGGCCATGGATCTTGGACTCATCAAACCTTTCACACAATAAATCAGACATAAAACGGGTAAACTGAGACCTGGAATTAGAAGTGATAGAAAGAGGCCCTTGGGGACTGCCCTGCTTTCTGGGAAAGTGGATGTACTTTTCTATCTGTAATGATACACACACATTCACATACACAGAACTTTTTTTTTGTTGTGATTGTTTTGATATGGGGTTCTTATTTTTTTGGTTTTTATTTGATATGTAATTGTTTATGCTGTATGTACACTATAGGTTTATAAAAATATAGATTTTTGAGGATAAAGTGTCATTTGTTTTAACATTTTGTGTAGAAGAATAGCAAATAGGAGCCAAGCAATTTAATATTATATTGCAAAAAAAAAAGAAAAGAAAAGTATAACAAAATGAAACTAGACAGCTTAAGATAAGGGCCTATCCTTCCATTTAAAAACAAAACAAAACCTCGAAACCAAGAGCGAGGAGGAAAAGCACACTAAATCTTGTATTAGTTTGTGGCCAGCAAATTATTATAATTAAAATTAATATCATAATAAGGCACTACGTTCAGGCTCTCCATATTTTTGTTGTATTGCTTAGTATAAACTAAGACCACACTATATCGTATAGAAGCAAAAAATGAAAATTGTGAATTGTTAAACCCCTAATATTTACCATGCAGTGTGACACATCCCAGGTCTGTAGAGGGGTAAGTTATTGATCACAGTGTTGTGGATTCGATATTAACTAAAGCTGTGTCTTTAACACTGGTCTTCCTAAGAGATACTGCACACAGATCTTCAAACCAGACTACTTGATGAATTATGGGCATTACTATGCGCTGGGGTAGATTTCGAGGCATTGCTGAATTGGGGAACCCCAAAGCAGTACACTATGTAGTGAATAGGGCCCAGCTAGAGTCCTCAAGCAAGCCCCTAAATGATTAGTTAATGTTTTCTGCCTGATTAACAATATGATGATAACATTGCTGCTGTCCAACGAAAAACATGAAAAAACATCTCCATTTCGTCCGTTTTTAGTTTCCTCCATAGTTTGAACCCTGTAGCTGTTGATAGGGTGAATAAACCAATAGAAATAGAAGAGCTCTAAATAACATGAAATAAACACTTATTTTAGAATAACTTCTATTCAAAGTCAGGAGCATTTTTGCCTTTTTTTGTAAAGTCACAATTTTGGAGATTTGCAATATGCAATATGCGACGATATGCAATATTATATTGTGTATTATTTTTTTAAATATTTTTTTATATATAAGATAATATTAATAATGTCTTAATAAGAACTGTTATTATTAGTATTATTGTTATTATTATTTATATATTTAAAAAATAATTATTGTCGTTATCTCGGTTTGCTCACTATCCACCCAATTCAAAATATATCGTCACCAAAGTTGAGCGGCTTGCGCATGCGCAGATGCCGCCCCGCTCCTCGTATCTCTCCCGCTGGCCGCCTCGCGGGTGAAGCAACACGGAACAAATGTGAAGATTTCAAACAAAACCAGCGTTAAAATCGTCCGTGTTCGTCTCCGAGGAGCCATGGCGGTAAACTTCGGCAGAATCGTTGTCGGCGTGTACGTGGAGATAAAACGCAGCGACGGTGAGTTGATCCTCCGCTGGTGTTAACGCGAGCTAGCTGGGCTAACCCAACTAAACTAACGTTTCCACTTTGAAGTCTTTCTTGGATTAGATTAGCCGCAGCGCCGGCTAGGCTACGTGCTAATGCTAATGCTAGCGCGTTTGAACGGACTCCGCCGGGCACGCTGTCGGTTAGCCGGCGCTGCTCTCGGTTCTGTTGCTCTGGTAGCGAACGACCCACATACACACAACACAGCAGCGGCCGCTGCGGACTGGAAACCTAACCCGGCTACCTGCTGTTGTTAGACCCCAGCACTGATCTCTGAGGAGCAGCTAAACCCCTTCACGCGATTTCACAGAGTGTGGCCATGGTTCAGTAATGCCAGCGTGTTGAACTGTAGCTGCTGTGCTTTTAGATTATTGTATTGGCATTAATCGTTTATTATTATTGTCGTGGGAGAGCCTTCGTGATCCATCGATACCACTGTGAAACTTGGGTGTGTAAACTAATATACTGCTTTTCTCTCCCTCTCTGGATGAGCATAGAAACCCTCCAACAAATAAAATACCCAAAGCATCTCCCTCTCTCCTCTCTCCTCTCTCTGTGTCATGGGGCAAGGACTAAAGGTAGATGGCTCCATTTTAGGGAATTGGGGCATTACACTGTAAACTAAGGAGCCCCTAAAGTATCAAGGTAGAAAATGAATATTTAGATACCTCGTTGTAAAAAGGGAGATATATATGTGTATATAGTTGATATAATCTGTCTTTTATAATCTGATCTTTTTTTGCTGTGCCTGATCTACTACTTTTTTTAAATACTGTACCACCCTTACTATTGTATTGTATTAATGTGCTGTATTGTGTAATTGCTACTGGCTGCTAAATTTCCTTTCCGGATCAATAAAGTGTCTGTCTATCTTTTTATCTATCTATCTATCTATCTATCTAAGATAAGAGATAATATAGTCCGTATTAGTCCCGCAGTGGGGAAATTCACAATATATATATATCTATATATCTATCTATCTATCTAAATGGCTCGGTCAGTTAAACTAAAGCGTCCCTTGTAAAAAGAGCTATTTATTAAATTGGGAGAACAAATTGTTGCATTCAGGAAAGAGATTTATTAATTCAGGGAACAGTTTATTAAATGATGGAACAAGTGATTAAATTCAGCAAATGGTTAATGTATGCAAACCCTACTTTTCTATGATCTCCTATTATTTCTATGTTCTCTTTTTAGGATATCCATAGAAAACTGACATATTAAATAAACAACATACATTTGAAAGGCAGCCATTCGGTAGTAGCTCAGTAATCTCAAATTTGGTTCAAGGATGAGTGAAGTTTTAGACTGAAGTTTCCTAATTAAAATCACAATCAAAAGAAATGTGTAAAAAAAAAAAAAACACGACAACACAGAACTGATTTTAGCTGTTGCTGAGCTCGACCTGGAGTTCAGATTGAGCTACTTTTGGGTCAATAGTGAGATGTAAGCTGCGTTATTGAAACAATTTATGTTCAAATTCTTTAATTAAAACAACCATAGACAATCAACTTAATAATTGAACCTGCTGAACAACAGATGTAACTTAACTATCAGCAATCATTGTTTGTTTTCAGTAATTTATTTGACCAGTTTAACTATGTTATTACATGGCATTTATTTGCCTGATATGGGAGAGAGAATGAGTGAAAGCAATGTTATAAGCGCAGTGCTCCAAATAGCTGGTATGATGATGATGTTCACTGGCTATTGACTCTGTCAAACATCTTGATGTTAGCTAACATTAAGTGGGCCATTATACCTCAGACAATGTGCTGCATGTTGAAATAGCTGTTACTAACTTTGCCCCTCTGATGGGTCTAAACTAAAGCTTTTCTGGCAGCAGCAACTCTGCAAGAAGTCATAAACTGAATATATTACAAAGATAAGACGTGATTTTATCAACCCCTGCCTCATTCAGCGACACTGTTGCCACATTTGGGATGTGGGCAAGTAAACAGACTTATCCCAGCTTGAATAATGTACATCACTGCTGTTCCTTATGTAATAACACCAGGTTTTACCAGTGTGAGATCTATCTGTGCAGCTAACATTAGAGGTTAAAATAGTATTGCCATGTGATTTAGTATTTATGTCATTGCTCTCTCTGCCCAAGTCTACTCCGTTACACAACGGATGTGTTCATTTTAACACCCCCCTCTTCCTTCTTGTGAAGTTCCTGTATGAATTGCATTGTCCCGTTTGGTAATGATATGGGGGTTTAAAAGTCCAAGACAAAGAACAACCCTCCCAATACTTTTTTTAGTGTGGCATGTTGTTTTTTCAGATTTAACCTCTTGACCCATAAATGGATCCAGTTTTGCCTCATTTGGATTAGAGTACCTGAATGCTGAATATCGGTCTGATTTTTGTATTTCTATAAATAATACCATCAGTGTCAGTAATGTCCGTTGATGCCAACTAGAGACAGTGGTGAAAACAAAGGATCAGAATTGGATTTGTGTTAAAATATGCCTGGATTGATTTAGCACATTTTAGGGATCAGACCACACGGTTCTGTACGAATTTGGTTCCATGGGAAAAAAAGCAACAACGAGTACAGTTACTATAGTGCTACTTGTAAATCTACTACAATTCTCACAATTCCATGCAATTCTGGCAGCTTACAGTGGAACTCATGCTTGTAAACTTGGGTTTCACATTGTTTATCAATCTTCCAAATGAACCAAAAGTGACGTCTGTACTGTGATGGTTCAGTACAAATACGTGTTCCATCACATTTTCGCTGTATGTGATATCGCGATATATAGGATCGCAGGGAAAATGCTTCAGTAGAGTCTCTTAAAAACTACTATTCAGATACTCTCCCATGCTAAATACAGTGATCCAATTAATCAGCACTAATTACACTGTTTGTAATGAAACATGCAGCTGATCGGTGCACTGACAATATCCTTGATATGCTCAGAAAAGTATATTGTGCCTTAACGATAAAACAATTAATCACGATACGATCAGATATCGTCACATTGCATACCACTATACATACCTTAGAACCTCTGATATAATAAGTGCTATAAATTATCTTACAATACATTGTAAATAACTATCAATTCTGAATATAGATAGAACAACCATACCTGTTGATGTTATGAGTATGTTATAGGTTGTGTAGTTATGTGGTTGGTGTGGCGCAACAGATAACACCACTACCTGCCAGTGTGCTACCACACCACGTGGAATACTGGGGTTCGATTCCCGGTCTGGGTGACTATGCTGCGCTACACCAATAAGAGTCCTTGGGCAAGACTCCTAACACTACACTGGCCCTCCTCTGTGATACGAGGAACCTTGTAAGTCGCTCTGGATAAGAGTGTCAGCTAAATGCCATAAATGTAAATGTAGTTAAAATATGAGTGAGGAATTTTAGTTAAATTCAAGTTTATTTGTCTAGCATTTTTCACAAAACACTTAATCGAAAATTGAAGTGTGTGTCCTGTTCTATACCCTAAATGTTTAAGGAGTTTGACTGTAGTGGTTTCTAAAGGTTGTGTTGGTAGATTTATAGAGACGTTATTTGACTCGGGTGGGAAGGAATAGCTTATTTTTCTTAGATTGTAGGATTGTTTGCGCTACCGTATGAAATATCCAGTTGGCCCTTGTTGGAAGCTGCTGTAGAGCTGGTTACATTTCTGTTGTTGCTACTATTAAATAATTGCAGAGATTGGGGTGTGTGGAGGATGGCGCTGAATAATGGATACCGAGACATTGCTGTTTCTGCTCTGTTCTCCCCTGAGATGTTACAGCACTGAGTAGTACAACTTGAGAAATGTCCCGTGAAGAGGAGCTTTGTGTGTCTCACCTTTTACTTGGAAAGACCAGGTCTTAGGGTTCTGTGTCTGGGGAGAAATACCTGCCAAAGTGCATACGTTTTGTGAAGGCTGGATGGAGTGTGTGACGAGTCTTTCGACCTGTCTCACACAGCATTTTCCCGAGCGCCAAGCCTAAATCTTACAAATTAATTTTTGCTTTAATGCAGGGCGAATACATCAGGCCATGGTGACCTCTTTAAATGAAGACAATGAAAGTGTTACTGTGGAGTGGATAGAAAACGGAGACACGAAAGGAAAAGAGGTAAGCCCAACAGTCTTACGTAAGCTTATAACACTATTAATAATGTATGGAACAACAGTGCCATGTTGAGAGGGTAAGGAAAGCTACTGCACTGTTTAAAACGCTGAATGTTACTCTTAAAGACAGCTTGAGTTTGAGCAGTATGACAGGGTGTGAGTTCAACATTTTCAGTACACTAAGTACACAATCATACATTTAGAATTATGCCACACAATGAAATGTGTTCAGCACAACTGTGATGCTACGCTTATCAATTTTGAACATGTTTACTGCTCAGCAGATTATCAATTCAGTCATCCCTCAAAAGAGCTTAGAAACAGTGAGATAAATAACTGAAAATCACAATAGTTTATCAGTCTACTCATGTTTTAGCACAGGGACATTTCATTAAAATTCAGTAACGTCCAGTAAGAGAGAATTTCCTCAAGCTGAGGTCTGGAATATCATAATGTCTAACATAAATTATAATTCTGTGCAATAGCCTGTATCCTGAAAAAGCTAAGCTAAGTTATAAAAAACATTGTATGTAGTCAGCAAATAAATGTGACTTGTAATTGCAAATACAATTACAATTTCAGCAATATGTATTGTCAATTTGACACTGAACTGGAGGAATTATTAATACCGTACTGCAAATAAATTTATTTCAAGTAAAATAAAAAAATAAAACAATGCGTTTTAATTTTTTTTTTTATAAAATGAATAATAGCGGCGTGCCATAGTGGCATTCAGTTGTGTCATAGTGGCGCTCGACATTACTGCTTTTAATAATTATCATTAGTCTCGGGAACATGTCTCAGTTAACTGCCTGTGAGACGAATAAACACATACGAGTCTGTCCGTTCTTAAAGCTCCACTTTTCTGTTTTTAGAGCTGCCATGTGAATTTAACTTCCTCTGACTCGCTTTCTTCTCCGACCACTGTGTCTTGTCTTTTCCCTCAGTCAGTCGCAGCACACATCTGATTGGCTGGGTGGTAGGGCTGGGCGATATGGTAAAAATACTATATCACGATATTTAAAGACTTTTTTTGCGATACACAGTATTTATCACAATACATGTAAACACAGACTAAAAACCTCAGGAGCGACAGATTCTTATAAACTACTCTTCAGATACTCTCCTGTACTGAACACTGATTTTTATTCAACATTTCCTTCACCTCATTTGTTTAAACCAGTCTTATTACACTGTTAGTAATGAAACTTGCAGCTGATCAGTGTTTATTAAGCACTAACAGTATCCTCAATATGCTTAGAGAAGCGTATTGCTATCACTAACATAAAGGCTAAAAATGTTATGCTGCTAAAGAGAAACACTCTGTCAAAATTAAATAGTTACCAATAGTTTTTCGGTGATAGGTCAAGGTCTGGACAGGACAATGCGTATTAGTGACCTCTTATTTAACAGTTAATTTCGATGTTTTTTTAAGAAGCTATCTGTTCCTCTTTAGTGTCTGTGTAATAAGTGTATTTGTTTGCCAATCGCCACATGCTGATTTTAAATTAGCATTTGTGGTGTTTCTTGTAAAGCTTATGTATTTAGTGGGCAAAAGTTGAAAATGTGAAGTCGACTGAATGCAGTGTTACTTGTTGTATTCCTTGCACTACTACCTATATTAGTTATAAGAAAGGTACATGCTGGAACATGCTGGTTTTAATATATGTGTGTGTGTGTTGTTTTGTGAAACAGATTGATTTGGAGTGTATATTTTCGCTGAACCCAGATGTTGCTCCAGAGGAGGAGATTTCCTTGAGCCCTATAACCCCACCCCCTCCCACGCCAAGTTCTGTCAAAGTAAACAAGATCCCTAAGGTTGGTAGAAAATCCCAAATTTAGTATGTGGTTATATTTATCTTTACCACTTCACTCAGTCTAATTTAAAGACTCATTTGGGGATTTATTGGATCAGTTTACATCAGATTTACTTATACATGTAGTATACCTGTAGTATACACAAGAAAACACAAGACAAGAATGTATACATATAGTAACATAAGCACATAAATAAAATGATAAACTTTAGTGTAAAAAAGAAAAAGAGGGGGGTTCAGAAAATGTGCTTGTGTTTTATTCTGAAAGATATTTCTTGTTTTAACTGCTGTGCAGAATCGTAGAACCATTGCTCCTGGAAAGGCTGAGGTACCGTCCAGAGACAATAGAGGTATGTTTGCTTGCATGATTGTATTTAAGATTTTTTTTGTTGGTATTGCTGACTAGGGTATAGTTGGAGTATTGCTTTGAGCAGTCCTAAGCAAAACTGTCATTTTGTCCATAAGTGCATTACTCACGTGTGTGTGTGTGTGTGTGTGTGTTTTACTTTCAGTTGGCTCTACCCGGGCGCGACCAGGCCAGCAGCAGCAGCAGCAGCAGCCAGAGTCAGCCCCCCCTCCACCTGCCCAGCAACCAGCGCAACCTATACAAACCCAAACTCAGCAGAGCCAGCTACAGCAGCAGAACGGTAATCACACAGTACTCCATTGTTTACCACAGGACGTAGTTAAGTTCCAGTGCTGGCCTCCTGCAGAGAACGTATCCTATTGCAACCCCACAGCAGTGTTTTTGTTATTATACAGCTAGGCAGTTCTTTCTGTTGCAGTCTAGTGCTAAAATACCATAGTACATCTCTTTACATACTTCATGTACAACATACAACACTTTACAGACACAAAATTTAGCAACTCCAATTGTTCATATTCATTGGACAAGCAAAAAACACAATCCCTTTTACTGTGGAATTAATTCTTGTTTGTATGTAATCATTGAGCTTCTTCCTAGCGGGGGGTGATTTATAGCAGGTCCTCTGTGAAGAGTGAAGTTACTGTAGAGCAGTCACTGACCTGGCTCCCGCACTGATTAATCCTCTTGCTTTGAATTTGTGGAGCTTATGTTGGTCTGGCTGCTGCCTTAAACTGGTATTAAGTCAGTGCACAAATGTCAGTGTCTTGCATCTTAAGGGTATAAACCTTAGACTGTGTTGCTATATAAAACTGTAGGTCTATAATGTTCTGTAGGGCAACAATATAGGATCTGAATAATTATAATAATTAATCATATAGATATTTTAGTTATAACAGGTTTGTAATCTATCTGCTTCAATTATTGTTTTTACTGTAAGTAATATGCATTCTGAATGGTTTTGATATTTGAGTATCCATAATTAGTTAATGAATGGATATTCAGTTATCTGCAGGAAAGAAACAAACTAAATAAAAATAATTGAAATGACTGTAGGGCTAAAGTAAAAACAAATCTATTAAACAATGTAGCAACATGCAGAGGTATAGTCTAGACAAGACAAGACAACCATATTTATGATATAATCAACACTAATACTCATGTTACCACTGCCTTCTCAGTCATGTAATTAACAATGAATGTTTGGCACTGTGCTCAGATTTAGACTGTTAAAACATATAGCAGCTGCATTTTAAACTGTACTGCTGTCCTGCATGCTTTCGTTCTGTATGACTTTGTGATGAAACTTAAACCCAAACAGTGTTAGTACTCAAGTAGTCTCTCAAGTATTCAAATTCTGAAGGCTTACAAATTAGTGCTACTGTACCTGTGTACATCCATATGTTTTTTACAGTTACTATATATTATATAGTGATATATTGATAGGATGTAATTTCTGTTTCTGTTGACAAAACCTTCACTAAAGTAAAGTTGTCTTTCAAGCCCCGCTTGGATAAAAATAATTAATTAGATAAGTTTTCTTGGTCAGTGGTATACAAATAACGAAAACTTAATTCTGAAATAAATACTTATCTTGTTAGTTTACAAAGTAGCGCTGGAAACCAAATGAATGCAGACACTTCGTCAACAGGCTCCAACGCCGGACGCATAAACAAACACATGACTGGCTGAGCAGTGTTTAAATCTCCATACACACACAAACTGACTTCTGAATTAATGTTAATAAAGCATTTTGCTGTTGGCTATCATATATGGCTATCACTTGCCTATATGAGTAAATGTCATTGGCTCCATTTCGCTGTCTGTAACATTAACAAAAAGACAGAATGAGTCATCATTCAGATTTAATTGTCGTTCTAAATGCACTTCATTTAAAATGTTCTGCACCATAAAACTTTTATATGTTTAAAGCTGTGTCCAGAATCGGAGGTATGATTCGTCTCTGGCTGGTTTAAGTTGAGGGAGCAGATTGTATTGAATGACCTCACATGCTCCACTCCTGCCTTGTGGTTTGCTGTTTGTTCAAGTCTTAAATGACTTGGATGTTGCCAGATCATTGTGTTGATCGTCCGATTAAAGGGGCTGTTCAGTGCCAGTCAGATGACACAGACAGGGCCTGTTGTTGGGTTTTGCCGAGTGCCACCTGCCACAGGCACTCAGTGACCTCTAAGGGAACGCATGCAGTCTGCCTGTTTCTCTCTGACGTGCATAGAGTGGGAGATGAGGGGAAGAGGCCCTTTCTTAGAGGAAGTGACCAATGCATCTGTTTTAGTCAGAATTGTCTGACGGTGTTGTCATGCATGTTTGGCAGCGAGGAGGAAGTCTAACTGTGTGAAGGAGGTGGAAAAATTGCAGGAGAAGAGAGAGAGGCGGAGACTGCAGCAGCAGGAGCTGAGAGAGAAGAGAGCACAGGTCAGTGTAACACTCACACTCATCAGTTAACAGAGATCTTCAGTTGCTGCTGTTAACATTACTCTCAAAACTAAAGGTGCTTCAAATGGTTCTTTGTGCGATGCCCTAGAAATTCCACACATGGTTCTATGATAACCATTTGTAAACTTTCCCATGTTCTTCTCCCTCTTTTACATACAACATAGTCCTTCATGGAACCAAAGGTGCTTCTTTCATGCCATTTCTTTAAAGAACCATTTGAAGCATCTTTAGTTTTAAGATTATAGGCTCTGGCTTGGAGGAGCTGAGCATACATCAGTACAATAAAGAAACTTGTAGCTTGCTGATTTTATCCCACCGTATGTCCTTTATTCTTTCATTTTAGTAGCATTGCAAGTGTATCTTGCAGCTTGTAGTATAAATTGCATGTACATTCTGTTTTGAAGGAGGTTGACACGACAGTCCCCAACTATGAAATAATGCAGATGATCAGAGACTTCAGAGCGAGCCTGGACTACAGGCCGCTGACCACAGCTGATTTGGTAAGTGTGAACTGATGTGCAGATGCTGTCTTAGATATAAAATATAAAAGCTGGACTTGTATGGTGCAGGGTTTTAGTTTGTCATTTAAACCAAATTAAAACGAGTAGTTCTTTTACCTGTAGAACTGACCTAGGTCTCACTTTATTAAGTGTATCTAATAACTATGTAATTAAACATGTCTAATCCTTGCAGCAGCAGTATAACTACTTCACTGTTACAAATAGATTACAGTAGTAGCTCCCTCTGTTGGGTCCCGGTGCAAGGCCCTTAACCTTTCTGCTCCCTGGGTGCCACAGCAGAGGCTGTTCACCTCTCTGGACACATGCACTCATTGTCCACTGTGTGCTTTTACTCACTGGTGTGTGTGTAATTCCTGCATGAATGGCTGGAAGGTAAATTCCATCCGACACTGTGTGTCGTGTTTCTCAGTAGTAACAGCACATTTTCTCCAATGTAGTTATACATGTGTAATAAGATGAGGGTATATAGTCCTGTGTACTTAAATGAGTCACAACTGAGATTGATATACATGTAATCATACAAGCTGTACTGCATCTGTAACAGTGACCACATTAACAGTAGTTACATATGAATTACATGGGATAGTTAATGAGGAATATTAATACACAGTTATATAATAACATATTAATACAGAGACACTTAAAAGAAAGTGGAAACTTGACCTAAATTGCTGCTTCGGTAGTGATCGGAATTCATAGCTAAACAAAACTGTTTGATATTATTCCGGCAGATTGAAGAGCACCGAATATGTGTTTGTGTAAGGAAGCGTCCTCTCAACAAAAAAGGTAAAGGCGACTTCATCGGACTCTGAGCATGTGATCCTGTGTGTGGTTGCGTGAGTTGCGGTTTATGTGTAAGTGTTATCATTCTTGTGTTGTAGAACTCACCGGAAAGGAACTAGATGTCATCACCATCCCCAGTAAAGATGTGGTCATGGTCCATGAGCCAAAGCAGAAAGTGGACCTGACGCGTTTTCTAGAGAACCAAACATTTCGTTTTGATTATGCCTTTGATGACAGTGCAACGAATGAAATGGTTTACAGGTGACTTTTTCGTTACTGGTCAATTTTGGCAAATTTGGTGAAATTGTAGGCAGAAAATGAAATGCATTTTAATGTATGGAATTGTTGTGTGTAGGTTTACAGCAAGGCCTCTGGTGGAAACAATCTTTGAGAGAGGAATGGCCACGTGCTTTGCCTATGGCCAAACTGGAAGTGGAAAAACGCATGTGAGGAAACATCATTTATGCATTTCTTTTTTGCTTGTTTTCATATCTATGCTCAACCTTAGCTGCATTCACCTGGCATTTTTTTCTTTTTCTAGACTATGGGTGGAGATTTTTCAGGAAAGAATCAGGATTGTTCAAAAGGAATCTACGCATTAGCTGGTAACCCTTTTATTTAAGAGATTGTTGCAGCTGGACCACTTTGAACCAGTGATTCGGCTGTCCTCATAATTAAGCCCTTTCATTTGCTCTTTACCACATATAGCTCGGGATGTTTTCCTCATGCTGAAGAAACCCAACTACAAGAAGCTGGAACTTCAAGTCTACGCAACCTTCTTTGAAATCTACAGTGGAAAGGTATTTGGCTCTTGTCAAGTGTTTTTAACTGCTGTAATAAATATAAGATTGTTTTCTTGTATCATTGTAATGTGCAAGCATGTAAAAAATGGGATTGTTCCTTAGTTTGCATTGGTTTTGGTGTCCAGGTGTTTGACTTGCTGAATCGTAAGGCAAAGCTGCGTGTGTTGGAGGACGGGAAACAGCAGGTGCAGGTGGTTGGGCTGCAGGAGAGAGAGGTCAAATGCACTGAAGATGTCCTCAAGCTCATTGAGGTTGGGAACAGCTGCAGGTAACTCCAGGAACTCAAAATACATTTTGACATTGTGCACACATAATAAGCAAAGACTTAGGTTAGATTTATATTACAAATTTACGATTTTGTGTCTTTATCGTGAACACACTGATGTCTTTTGTCATGTTAATGGTTGCTCACGCACTGCCCATGCTGGTATGTATATTGATATGTATCTTGGATCAAGGCCCACATATAAAGGTGACTCAAATCTGATTTGGAAAGATCTGATTCGTCTCTCATTTAGGAAAGAATCACATATACCTCTTCTTTAGTATATTTCTGTGGTCCCACCCAACCCCTGATGAAATTAGTTCACTTTTAATCTCTTAATAATAAGAGATTAAAGGTAATCTTGACCTTCACCTCTACTTTTTCAGAACATCGGGACAGACTTCTGCCAATGCCCACTCGTCCCGGAGCCATGCCGTCTTCCAGATAATTCTGCGGAGAAAGGCAAAGATGCATGGCAAATTCTCACTTATCGACCTGGCAGGAAATGAGCGCGGAGCTGACACATCCAGTGCTGACCGGCAAACGCGTCTGGAGGGAGCCGAAATCAACAAGAGCCTGCTTGCACTGAAGGTCAGTGAGACATCAGTGAAGAGTGCAGGCACATACAAATTTAGATTTGTAAATAAACAAAAAAAGCACAAAGTGACATTTCTGGGGGGGAAATGAATAATTATTTTTACTTCTCCTGTAAATCTGTCATGTTGGAGACACAAGGTTTTTGTATGAAAGCAACAATAACTAACTTATGTCCTGCTAAAATGCTTTGCTATCTTTTCTTGTGAAATACTATTGTTTAAAACTCTGCTATCCTCTCTTCATTAGGAGTGTATTAGAGCCCTGGGGCGGAACAAACCACACACACCATTCAGAGCCAGTAAACTCACTCAGGTGCTCCGAGACTCATTCATTGGGGAGAACTCCAGGACATGCATGGTAAATAGCCACTCCCTGTTCCACACAGCTCTTTATTCAGGGAAGCCCAGTCTTCTTTAGTAAATGCAGTTGACTTCTGGTGTGTAGAACAAACTGCAGCTCTCGTTATGGCTTTGTTTTTTTCTGTTTAGATTGCCACCATCTCTCCTGGAATGGCTTCCTGTGAAAACACTTTAAATACACTACGCTATGCTAACAGGTAGGACTATTAAGTGTTTGCTTATTTTCTAAATTTTCCTCAATAAAAATGTAGAGTAAATATTTCCGGTGCTGCTTTTCTGTTGTTGAGTTGAAACAACTCAAAGTGAAGAGAATAGAAAGCATTTTATGTGCAGAGAAGTTCAGGGACCCTTTTTGAATGGTCTAATCTTTATTTAAATATTTACTACTAATGGATGTCCTGTGCAGGGCAAATGGCTGTATCCTGACTTCTGCTCTTTCTCCTCTTTCTCTGTCTTCGGCTGTCTTTCTTGCTTCTTCCTGGATTTTCCAGAGTAAAGGAGTTTGGGATTAGTCCCTCAGACATCCCGTTCTCTCAGGGGGGCTCGGGAAGTCGCTCTGAGCTTTCCCCCACCTATGAGTATGAGCACAAGCCTATTAATTCAGCTACCCACCTGCCTTACAAGCACACTCATGCCATTCACTTTCTGGTCACATCCTGTTGGCTGTTTTTTTGACCCATGATGCATAAGAAGGGACGTTCACCTTCATGCATTGCAATGCACCTTGATAATGTACAGCCTGCCATTTGAGCAGGCACTGTGCGTTCTAGTGTAGTAGCTAATTCTGCTTCTTTGTCTCATTTTGAGTGATGTGCTTTAATGAATAATTTTCATTGCCTTCCCACCAATTTTAGTCTGTTTTCATTTCATTATTTTAACCCTGGGCATGTGTGCTGTGCCTTTTTAGTGCTATTGTTGTTGTGATGGCTTCCTCTCCTTTTCTGTGGCAGAAAAAACACCCAATCTAACCTGAAAATGCTTAACCTTACTCTTGGAGATCTACTATCCTGCACACTTTAGTTCCATCGAAGCACAAATTCTGCAGCAGTACGCTTTCCTGAGTATTTTGCGGGTATTGAGACAAATACGTGCACCTTTACCTTATTAAAGGAATAGTTCAGCAGACGTAATAGAGGGGCTGATGCGGTAGTTATATGACATGATTTTACACTAATATGTTCTGGCGAGAGACCCTGTGCAGCTCCACCAAAGTAGTGTAGCTCCACAAATAGTGTAGTAGCAGCAGTGCAGTAGTCAGTGGAGCATCAGCATCATTTTGAAGTTATTTTAAGGTTACATTTCTACATAATGTAGGTTTCAGCTGTGTGAATGATTTGATATGAGCAAAGATAGTATGACTTCTCTGCTCTCTCTCTTAAGCAAAGAGGCAAAATAAAGCATCAAACAAGTCTTGGTGGATCAATTTTATGTGAAAAGTTTTGTTTGTCACTGGTCCATTCCTTTAAAGAATTCTAACTGACTGCATGTTTTGTTAAAAAGAGAATTAAAGCGGCATATCTGTCAATGTTTTTTTTTTTGTCATATAGTCATACACCATACAACTTGCAGTGACATGCTTTGAAAACTGTTAACTCGTATGAAACAATAGTATCGAATATAAGGTATAATATATAAAACAAGCAAAGACGCAGCTTTGCTAAATAAAATAAATAACCCTAAATTAAAAAAAGTACAAAATATACAGACATAATAAATATGTAAGAAAAAAATATAGCAGTGGTCTGGAGATTCTGAGTTCTAGGGCTAGGGCGATATGGTAAAAATACCACTATTTTTTTCATGACACACAATATTTATGACAATACATGTAATCAGACTGAAAACATCAGTAACCACTACATCTGCTGCTCTTCATCTAATTAAACCAGTCTAATTACACTGTTAGTAATAAAACTTGCAGCTGATCAGTGTTCATTAATCACTAACAGTATCTTCAATATGCTTAGAAAAGCATGTTATCATAACAAAATATATCACAATGATAAAATATTGTCATATTGCCCAGCTCTACGGAGTACCACTCCTGATGCCAGACAAGCAGGATAACTGCATAACTGGCTATGCTTAATTAGATGTAGTGATGCATGGTGTATAAATGTGACACTGTTGGTAGGTGTAGTCTCTTCCAAAATGTCAAATATTAGAAGCATTCAAGTGTTTAAAGACTGCGTCATTATTACTTTTTTTTTTTTTTTACCATTTTGCCCACTAGTTTAGCCCTGATGTGAAACACCTGGCTGTACTATTGTTGTGCTCCTGATGAGGCTGAGGAGACTGCAGCAGTTGTGTAAGATCGGGGGTGGAAGCACATGGTGCAGGGTGGTTGATCTCTGGAAGCATGGGGGCACTGCTGGTCTAACCTTTTGTTGCTTAAAGTAATAAAATCACTGTGGGGTTCTGAGGGAACATGATGACACCATAAGCAGTCAGATGAACTAAATGAAGCAATCACTACATTAAGTGGTTGAATTTGTTTTGCTCTTTTGGTAAATAGTATCTGAGAACACTGTCAAATTATTATATTATATTAGTGATTGCAGCCTCCTTCTTTTCTGTGCATGGTGTCATTTACATTAGTGCAGTCACTGCAGAACCTAGAGTAAATATAAAACTGCTCCTTGTGTGTCTACAGAGTAAAGGAACTGACCGTGGACCCCAATGCTGTGGCAGAAGGAGTTCGACCCAACATCAACGCCATCAACCAACTGGACATCATGGACGAGGAGTGGGAGCTGAGCAACTCCCCTCAACGAGATGACCTCAAGCTGCTATGTGAACAGAATGTAAGGAGGGAGCCTATCTGTAGCCTATTTATAATGACATCTAAGCACTAGGACTGCAGTGAAACTAGACTCTCTGGCTAGTTTTTAGCACAACTACATCATATGCTTATCATATAAGTGAAAAAGTGAAGGGTTGGAAATCTAACCTAAAGTTGCGTCCGCTTTTGCTGTGATCTGTGATCGGGTCTAAATATAGCAGATTACAGAATAATGATAGCCAGTTCATTACTAAAAATGACCATCATGTTTTGTAGGAAGAGGAAGTGTCCCCTCAGCTCTTCACCTTCCATGAAGCAGTGTCCCAGCTGGTGGAGATGGAAGAGCAAGTCCTGGAGGATCACCGGGCAGTGTTCCAGGTGACTGATATTTACACTTTGCACGTACATCTTGGGTGTCCAGTTATGCATTGAACATGGGTTAGTGTTATATTTTAGTTGTATGTGCAGCAGAAAGCAAGTCTCAGTATTGAATGTAATTGCAGAGTTGATATTCTCATTGAGCACCATTGTTGGTGCTAATGTGTGGAGTGAGATTCAGTCAGATTACATTTCAGTGTGCATTCTGCTCTTACTGGTTCTAGTAAACTGTTTTGGGTTGGGGTTTTTTTTTTTTAAAAAAAACTGTTAAATGGCCTGGGGTGGCAGTTGCAGAGACTCCATTCTCCCTGTTATAATCAGTGGAGCATCAACATGATTTGAAGTTTTGTTTAGAAGAGAATTAAAGGGGCAAATCTAAGGTTTCTCCCAATGGAGATACCTTGACAGGAGATTCAGGGATTCCGATGATACCAGATGTGCAAGATAACTGTAAAACTGGCCATGCTTGCATGTAGTGCTGCATGGTGTTTAAAATGTTGGAAAAAAGCAAAGGTAAACTCAGCCCATGGGGAACAACCTAACATGACATCTGTACATAGCTGTATAAATGTTGTTTTTAATTGTGTCAACGCAGGAATCGTCTATAATCAGTACTTATTTATTTTTAGATTTTATTTAAGCTTGGTGTTTTTTCATGTACAGGAATCAATCAGGTGGCTGGAGGATGAGAAGGTTCTCCTGGAGATGACTGAGGAGGTGGATTACGATGTAGACACCTACTCGTCCCAGCTTGAGCAGATTCTTGACCAAAAGATTGAGATCCTGATTGAGCTCAGAGGTGACTCCATTCATCCATTTAGTCTTTCGTTATTTAATTAACAATGTCTCTATATTTTCAGAAATTATAAATGTTCTGTAATGCAGGTTTTCATTTGATGTGTTTTTTACTAAGAGCTTGAATGTGTCTGCTTTCATTGGACAGATAAAGTGAGGTCGTTCCGCTCGGCCCTGCAGGAAGAGGAGCAAGCCAGTCAGCAGATCAATCCCAAAAGACCTCGTGCTCTATAGGCCATGACGGCGCAAGCATGACTGCTAGACACCTAGCGCTTTACAATGAAGCAGATTCAGCAAAGAAACTAAAACATACAAACAACAACAAGAAGGATCTGTGCTAGATGACCTAGAGTACAGAGGAGTTCTCCAGAAATTCTTTTTGCTTAATATTCAAACCATTGGTTGCATTCGTGTACTGAACTGCTTTGACTGCTGATCTTCAAGCGATGTCTACCATTAGTTCCATTCATGTGCTGACCTAGAGATGAAACATCTGGCATATATATTTGCAATGAACAGCTCTTCAAGATCAGCAAGTCAGCTGTACGAACACTTCATCAGGAAAGGATTAAGGAAGGTGAATTCATGTTTTGTTTTTTTCTGAGATTGGTTGAAGTAAGACTTGGGAAATGTTTTGTTTATTTTTTAATTTTATTTATTTACTTTTTTTAAATTTTAGCTAAATGGCTGTTGGTCCACTCTTTTAGGGGTTGTTACCACTTCTTCTTCTTCTTTTGAAGTTCAATTCTATGCATGAGCATTTAATACCGTTACCAGCATGACAGACCAGACCAGACCAGACCCATCTGCACTTTACATAACTCTGTTTCTATGGAGTCTGTCAGTGAATCTCCTTCAGCACTGCATAGACATGTTATTATACTGTCTCCCATTGGAGGGTCCATTATGTCATTTATAGTGTTCGTTTTAGTCCCACTGTTTGTTTTGGGTTTTTTTGTTTTTTGTTTTTTTTTAACATTTTTTGATGTTTAGTATGTTTTTAAAGAAGGTTGCTGCTACGCAGAGGTGGAAGTAGAGCTGAGGTCAGTGAATGGTAGTGAAGATTAATAGGCTCAAATGTGAGGGTTGTTTTTAGTATCACTATAACGTTGTTTTCTTTATTTTCATTTTCTTTACTGATGTGCTTTACTGGTGTACTGATGTTCTGTTTGACCAGCTGTAGAACGCTTCTCTTCTCATCATACCATGTTTCTGATTTTTGGCAAAGTAACTGTTGCACAAAGCACTCCTCTCTTTTGCTTTCTACATTTTAATACTTCCAAAATTCTACACCATCCAGTAGCAACATTTGTAACAATAAACAAAAAACAGAATTAGGACAAGAAGCTATTAATTGTTATTTAGGTCACAACACTCACCTACAGCTGACATTTTTCACTGTTGGCACCAAAGTCAATGGTGGCTAAATAAACATTGATTTGACAAGTCTCATGTGATTTTTGGGGGCAGGCATTTATACTGTATCAGTCTTTGTGCTTTCTTGGTTTTGTAGGGCCAGAGCAGAGAAAGGAAATACAGGGGCAGGCAGACTGCGATGAACTAGTCTCCGCCTACTCAGTCTTTCTAAAGACAACAAGGCAATCATGTAGCAGCCAAGCAATTAGAAAGGGACATGGCACCTGCTCAGTTTCAAGTGTTTTGAAAGAGGTACCCATACTATTCAGACTAATGGAGTTTACTTGATCTTGATTGTATTGCAGTGTTTGGGGCAATAGAGTTCTTGGTTAGGAGATTCTCACTTAAAGCTTTCACCCTATTGGCAGGTTCCAAGTTCAGATCCTGGCAGTGCTTAAGTCATCCATGTGTATTAGTCCAAGTAAGCACAGTTGGCTTATAGTCCTCTCTTTTCAATCTCCAAAAGCACTGGCCAACTGAGAGCATCTGCCAACTTGCGTGCACAGACCTGCACAGTCAGTTTCTGCAGGGTTCTTCAAATCCAGGATAAAACACATTTAACAAACTAATAACAGATGCTTAATTTGACAGCATACAGCATACTTTTGACAGCAGACCTTCAAGAGTGGAATGAAGGACAAGACTGGGGTATCCTGTGTTTAGAAGAAGCATATGCTTGCCTAAACAATCCTTGATAATCTAGCCTTTATTTTTATAGGGAATCAGATAAACTATAATCAAGACAATTGGGCAAACATTAATGAATGTAGTTTAATTGTGGGGTGAGTTAAGGGGACCCAAGATTAAAACCTGTCAGTGGCAAAGTTACCCATGTTTACTAGTCAAAGCAGGCACACTTAGCCCATTGTGTTGCTTTCCTAGGTCTGGCCAACTGGGGGCATCTGCCAGCTCACACACAGAATCGTGTAGTCAATTACTGGATAATGCTGTGTTAGCAGCAGACTGAAACAATGTATGGGCTTTTCATGACTGATTCTGTGCTTGTTTTAACAATTCTAAACCAAAGCCACTAAATAACTTTCATTCGTTACAATGGCACCTGTAAAGAAGTGGGATCTATATATTAGAACAGTTAGTTCTTGATGTTGATGTGAAAATGGGCCAGCATAAGAATCTGAGACAAGGGCCAAACTGTGATGACTAGATGACTGCATGCCCTAAACAGCTGCTCTTGTGGGGTGTTCCCAGTATTTAGTGTTCAGTACCTGCCAAAAGTCCACCCAAGGCTTATTGATGTTCATGGGGAGTGAAGACTAACCCGTCTTGTCCACAAAAATTCTAATGCAGCATAACTCTGGCCATGTCTTGTGGAGTCCACGCAAGTGGCAGAGCTGTTTGGGTGGGATAAGACATACCTACACATTATTTGGAAGGAGGTTTAAATCTTATGGCTGATCATGTATACTAACAACCGGGAGAATATAAATGAATGCAAGTGTTAATAGTTGGCAACTAGGGCTAGGGGCTCTCCCATAAAACAAGGGGCTAAAAGAGTTGCTTCCTAAGGGCAAGTCCAAAGTTCAGATTGTAGAAAAGCCAACGTTGCTCATGTCCCCCTCAATTTAATTTAATTGCATTCAGCAACAAGAGCATGAGTGAGGATGTTGATCACCACCCCAACCCATCCTAGAAGTATTAGGTATTAGATGGAGCACCATCATTCCATAGAGCATGGTTTCACTGCTCCACAGCTCAATGCTGGGGGACATTATGGGTTCATGATTATCTGCTCCAGAGAGTCCTATTCTATTGACAGTACTTCTCTACAGGGGCTAGATGAGCTGTGTGTGCATTTGCACTGCTGTAATAGGTACAGCTTAAATCAGCCGAATGCATTCATTAGAAGGTGTGTCCACAAACATTTGAACATACAGTGTATGTACATATTAAAGTTTATGTAACCAAAGAAGAAAAGAGATGCTCTGAGAACTGTTCCAACAGCAAATGAATGATTTGTATTGGGAGAAGGGTACTTTAAATTAGTACACGATACTGGAAGGTTATTTGTTCCCAGTACTTGAGAAAACAGATACTGAGAATTACTGTCCTTTATAAAATACACATCCTCCACACTGTTCATCTGGAACAGTGAAGCACAGAGACCCTCCGCAGCACATCCATACAACGTGCATGTGCCTTTCCTGGAGATGGTGTTACCTGTAAAAATCACTCCTAAACCTAAGAGAAAGGAAGTGACAATCCTCTTGACCATAACATACAGGCTGTAGCTCAAGGAGGCACAACGAAGAGAATCACCAATCGGGAGTTCAACAACTGCATCAATATTCAGTCCAAACATACTGTAGTTGTGCTTATTGCACTGTCCTTATGAAAAGTGGATCCCAGCAGAGTTGAACGCATGAAGAAGTCTGTGAGACAGAAAGGAACATTATTAATCTAAGCTACACTTAGATTAAACTTAAGCACACAGAAGAAACCGATGAACGAATGCTCAAGTAAACAATGGACATGTTTGCAACATAAATTTACGTACACCATGAAATCGTCAATATCCATGGATCGTGCTCGCTTTTCAGTAAACTCTGATTCCTGAAGAACAGCTTCAATCTTCTGAGAAATGCTGAAGTCCTGTGGTACTTCCTATTATCATAGGATGCGATATATTAACTTAAATGTGCATCACATGTTAATTATATACAACATGTAAAGTAATGCAGAGCTACATTTATTTTAATGTGATCTCTGAGTCACAGCCAAAAACACAGAGGCACCAGTGTTTACTCACTATGTTGTGAACGGAGCAGTGAATTCTGTAGTTCTTCTCCAAAAGCTGCTCAACAGCAGCAGACCTACAAAACACAAAAGGTTTAAAATCGTGAAACATAGTTAATACTGTTTCACGATTGTTTTTCAAAACCCAGCTGACAGATCTCTGAGCCTGTACACCTGGCATTAGCATGCGTTTTTAATGCTAGGACCATGTTCTGATTTTACCTTGTCTGCATTAAAAAAGCCAGATGTAAAACACCCCCATAATTGATGTGCTTTTCATGCAGGAGAGTAAATCGGTAAGGTCTGGTCACACTAGGGACACATTTAAATAATAAGAGTAAACAGGACCCGGTCAAAGTAGATCCCGATTCTAAGCATATACAAAACACACGCTAATGCCAGGTGGAAACAGGCCTTTTGAGTCATAGAGAATACTGTGCAAGTACTTACTTGAAAGCTGCACTGAGTGTTTTGTTCTTTCTTACAAATGCAATTCTGACAAGGCCATCCCACTCCTACAGGAAAATATAAACAAGCAAACTAAGTGCCATTGTGGTCATATCCACTCTGACATCTCACGGTCACACACAATCCTAGTCTCTCCATTTTCACACATTTTTCATTTGGTTCTTTACATTGGAACATTGTGCCATAATAAATGGACCAATAGAAATGCTCCAAAATGACTCCAGAATTAACTTCTTAAGAGTTACATCTTTTAAATTTTCATGAGAACCATATATTCAAACCTGAAAATTGATTGGTGGTGGTGGATTCTTTGGCTCTATCCTGACCACGCTGGACTCCACTTTAGGAGGAGGCCTGAAGTTATTTTTCCCCACCTGAAATAAGCAAGCAAAAAACGGGATGCCATAGTTTTGTTCTTAGGGCAGCCTGAAAAGACAATAATATAAAACAGTCTTCAAACTCCGACTAAAGACCCACCTCTTCCAAGAGTACTTGGGTGAAGTGTGGTGCAGAGTGTTGTGGTCTTCATACTGATTTTTGTATTTAGTAGCATCTAATGTTTGGAGGTATGTTGGATCCTAGTCTATACAAACTAGCTAAGAGTGTTTTGTGAGTAAACAGTGAAGCACTTCTTTAAGTCGCTCTGAAGAAGAGCGTCTGCTAAATGCCTTCGATGTCAATTTAAATGTAAATACTTTACATATGCTATTTATTCCCTTGATTAGCATGTATAAGATACTGCAGATTTGTATTGAACTGTACTGACAAAAAACCTTTTCCACTCTGTATCTTCAATAATGAAATCTGTGTACATTATGACCAATATACAAGTTTTCAATTATGTCAATTCTGATCAGTAGACACACTAAAATCCAACATCCATCAGGCTTGTTTACACATCTGATGGTGCTGTTCAAGACTTGTTTGTGCTTGAAACATCCAGAAACACAGATAATCTAATCTATGTTCCTGTTGATCAATATTCTTTGGCTAGTGCTGATTAGCATGCGAGAGCAGCAGAAGCAGCAAAGCTGACTGACCTTCATGAGGTGGTCCACCCTGGCCAGCAGCTGCGTGTTGATGGACAGCCTGCAGTAGAGCTTGTCCCCGGGCTTTGCCACCAGCCGCATGGCAAACTCCCTCTGGAACATGAGCACTGCACACCTTTCAGACAAACAATACTCCAGTTTAGCCAGACTGAAGCAGACTGCAGAAACTGAAGGCTATTCAAGATAAACTTTGCTGTGAATGCAAGACAATCCTATCCGATCCTGACATTTTACACCAGTCCTGAAGTGCTCGACTCATACACAGTTTTATGCTTTACCTGCTCAAGCACACCGGATTTAACTCACTAGTAATGATCAGGTTTAGTATGCATGTTAGAGCAGAGAAATCAGCAATTTGTGCTAGACCACAGCCCTCAGTTTCCCAGCCCTGTTATAATGGATCCAATACCTGTAACTGTAGCCTTTTGACTTGGATATTCTCAGTTTTCCCGGCATGGGAGTACAGCACACCCTTTATGGTTTTAAACTGGCACCAAGCAGCTTCATTAAACTAAGAGCATTTTAAAAACTAAATGATTGAGGAGATCTGATATTGTATTGAAATATATTTATCATACTACAAAATGATCACTTGAAATGTAGGCTAAAAACAAAATATCACACTGACAACTGTTTACTAAAAAAAGTGGTACTAATTGGCAGCACATCTTAATTAAATTGTGGTTATCTATGAAAACACAAAGATCAGATTGGAATGGGCCAACTGTCAGTATTAAGGTACTTGGATCAGATTCCTCCAGATTTCCCAATAAAACAGAAAGATTTTATTAAACGCTAGTAACCTTGCTACAGTTTTGGTTGTAGAGTTGGACAAAGTTTTCCCAAGTTAAACAAAACTTTTTTGGCAGTTTGGCAAACAATTTATTATCTTAATTTCAAACCAGATGAAATATAAAATGATTAAAAGCAAGCGTTAATACAGCTGAGAGAAGTGTAATAAAATAAAGCAACATAGCATTTGCCATAGTATCATTCAGTACAGAGTATAGATATTATACTTATTTATATTAATTAAATGCTGAAATTCATACCTGAAAGAAGGTCTGTGAAGAAGCAGCTTGAACACAAAAGGTGAAGATATCTGCAAAATAATGAAGAATGCAAATACAAATTTGGCTTAAAACACAGAAGAAATCAGAAGGTTATTTACAAAAAATAAATGCTGGATTATTACCTGGTATGGTAAATTTGCTACACAGACATCAAAGAATGGCAGTTCTGTCTTTAGGACATCTCCGATTAGGATCTGAAGCTTCGTCTGCATGGGCCTGTGAAAGTTAGTTTAGACTGAGATGAGTATACATTGCATTAAAAGTCTGATTCGCCAAATAAAAAAAGAATAATAATAAAACAGCAAAACTCAAAAGATACTTACGTGCACTGCACTCTCTTCTGCAGTTCAGCTACCAGCCTGGTGTCCAACTCACAAGCTACTACCTTCCAGAAAGAAACCATGGGCTTTACGTTGATGTTCAGATACACAGCATAAACCATACATCCTCTACTTTAAGCATATTTACTTTTTTGGCCTTCTCCAGAAGTTTCACCGTCATGTTACCAGTTCCAGGTCCCACTTCCAGGACCACATCTGTTGGTCTTAGGGCTGCCTGAGAAGACAACATTGTAAAAAAACAAAAAAACTTTAATAATTCCCTTTACTAACATGTATGAGACACAGCAGATTTGTTTGAACTGTACTGACTAAAACCTGTGTTCTCATGCCCAATCATTTTACAGTCCCTAACACTTTACACTCTGTTTAATCCCTAAAAGCAAGCAGGATATTCATCTGATGCTGGATAACTACAATATCTGCACTTTATTTAGTTGAAAAATAATAGATATCATCATCATCATCATCATCCCACAGTTTCCATAGTGGTCCATCTTCATCTACTATGATTGTTCAATAATATGTTCTTATAAAGATCAGGCTCAACATGGACCTACCTTCTCAATGATGCCATTGACCACCAAAGGATTTTTCAAGATGTGCTGACCAATGCCAGTGTTGAACATAATCCCTGAAACAAGGATGGAGAAAGTGACGGCATTTAATCGGTGACGGCCTTTACTCATGAAAGTTAAGCAGGTGTGCGAGTACTGGAAACACCTGACTATTCATGACAGGGTTGTGGGTTTGATACCCGGGCTCGGCAAGCTGCCACTGTTGGGCCCTTGAGCACCCTTCACCCTATCTGCTTTGCGGGCGCCGTAGCAATGTCTGCCCACCGCTCCAGGCATCTGTGCTCACCGTCACAGTGTGTGTTTGATCACTAGTGTGTATGTGTGTGTTCACTGCATGGATCGGTTAAGGCAGAGGCCAAATCAGGCCTCAAATGGTACAATTGGTTGTCTTGTCTTTTCTTGTCTAGTCTGCATCTGTGGTGGGACAGTGGTGGCTCAGCGGTTAGAGCGCCGGGATATCGATAACAGGGTTGTGGGTTCGATTCCCGGGCTCGGCAAGCTGCCACTGTTGGGCCCTTGAGCAAGGCCCTTTACCCTCTCTGCTCCCCGGGCGCTGGAGTTGGCTGCCCACCACTCTGGGTGTGTGTGTGTACTCACTGCCCCTAACACATGTGTGTGTGTGAGTGTGTGTTCACTACCAGATGGGTTAAATGCGGAGGACACATTTCGCTGTACAGTGACAAATACGTGCACCTTTACCTTTTATCTGATTTGATTAGACCACAATTTAAATCATTAATGCTGATGCCAGTAAGTCAGTTGTATTTCACTGAGTGAAGAACAGGGTGCTTAACTATCTTGTTCATTTCATGGTGAGGACTCGCGTGGAATCGATTCTTTAATAAACTGACTCCCTCGAAACTCATCACTTGGACTCAAAACAACAAAAGGTGCGCCTTTCGCTAAACCACGCCCCTTAACGTAGACCGTCCAATCACAGCTTAGCAGTTGTAATAAAGGCCCTTGCAGCACTGACCATTTTTGAGAATTTAACAAAACGTCAAAACTTTACGAGGGACACGTTTAAATCAGACACCTCAATGATTTTAGCTACAGTTTATATATTTTGGAAATACATTTAAAATTATAAAAAGTTTCATACTTGAAATCTAGTAAATCTAGGGCTTATTAATAGTAATATTTTACAAAGAGCATATTTACCTCCACTCAAGTACTAGAGTTCTGTACTTCGCCCACAACTAACCAGTACCACTGAGCACCGCTGAGAACAGCTGATCAAGAAGCCAGTCCAGCTAAGAACAGAACAGGGGCACTATTTTGACAAGCTTCAGGAACCCCTACCTTGAGTTTTCACCTCCTGGTGCTGTCGAGATTTCTTCTCAGCTTTTACTTTAGGCATTTTGATAACGATAGTTATTTAAACACTGAATTTCCGACCAAGAACAGTCTCGACACGTGTGTGTGTGTGTGTGTCCTGTGCTCCTGTTCGCTACAGCAGGTTTAGGGGTTGAGCTCAGCGCCTCCCCGCGGCCTGGAGGTGATAAACCGGGACGGGATGTGACGTTTGGTCCGTTTTCGCGGCAATCTGAACTGGACAAGTGATGACAGACCGCTCCCGACTTTAGCACGGTTAGCAGGTACAGATGTGCTAGTTTGTGAGTTTATTTCGTGTTTAGAAGAGCACTCATTTAACGCAGTTGTGTTCTGATGGTGTTTGCTCGCTTTTTTGTGTTAGCTTGCTAGCATTGTTTACAGTGCTGCAGTGTTAGCCGCTTGGCTAGTCAGTAGACGTGACCGTAGCCGGGTCTGATTATGCAGGTCCTCCTCTGAACGATAGCTCAGTATTTACGAGACGAGTGAATATGAAGGGAGGATCTTGCAGGGAAATCCAGGGGAATATTTAGATAGCTAATGTACAAATATGAAAACACACAGAATTAACACACGACTAATTGCGGCTCTGCGCAGACGCAGCGCCACTAGGCAGCACATTTAGACGTGCAGCACAAATCGGCAGAACACCACTGCTGTAAAGAAGTTCACACAGCTTCAGTTCAATAACCCAGCTACTTCTTACTGCAGTAAGTGAGAGTAATTCAGAGTGGTGTGGTTAGAAGTAGCTGGGTTATTGAACTGAAGCTGTGTGAACTTCTTTACAGCAGTGGTGTTCTGCCGATTTGTGCTGCACGTCTAAATGTGCTGCCTAGTGGCGCTGTGTCTGCGCAGAGCCGCAATTAGTCGTGTGTTAATTCTGTGTGTTTTCATATTTGTACATTAGCTATCTAAATATTACCTAAATTACCTTATCTTTACCCTAATGCAGTAATCTAGGCTGTCCAGATGTTCTGCCTATATTTCTGCGCAGAGCATTTTTTGGTGATCTGGTGCTGTCAGCTGTTTTTGCTGAGGCAGCTGTATTAATAAATAAATATATACCATGGTGGGACACTTTCTGACTAGATTGCACAGTTCTGGGTTTTATTCACTGTCCAAAACAACCAGTGAATGTATGTGTTTTCTCAGTTTTATACTCAGCGGTTAGAGCGCCGGGATATTGATGACAGGGTTGTGGGTTCGATTCCCGGGCTCGGCAAGCTGCCACTGTTGGGCCCTTGAGCAAGGCCCTTTACCCTCTCTGCTCCCCGGGCGCTGGAGTTGGCTGCCCTCCGCTCTGTGTGTGTGTGTGTGTGTGTGTGTGTGTGTGTGTGTGTGTGTGTGTGTGTGTGTATGTACTCACTGCCCCTAACACATGTGAGGTGTGTGTTCACCCCCAGATGGGTTAAATGCAGAGGACACATTTCGCTGTGACAAATACGTGCACCTTTACCTTTACCTCCTGTATGTGAATCAGGTGCCGGGCAGTGTATTTGCATTCAGCTTGTGTGTTTTTATGTGGAATATAGTGGAATTCTTCTTTACAGGAAACCCTAACTGACTGCACATCTCTCGCTGTCCTGTCTTGCTTATTTTTTGTCTGGTATTATAATGGTTCATGCAACAGTGGATGCTGTTTTTCAGATTTGTACCCCTGGCTGGTAACTGAAGCTTGCAAGTCTTGAGTACGATGGCGAACGTTACTGAGAAGATAAAAATTGAGCTGGAGACTTTTGACATAAACTGTGATGATGATGCGGTGCTTGACAGAAGTGAGTATGATGGAGGAGAGCAGGGAGAAGGGTTTGTATTGTGTGTTTTATCTTCGGTTTATTTATATTCTCTCTTTATCTATCTCTCTCTCTCTCTCTCAGTGACGGAGCAATGCTTATGTCACAGAATTAAGGGAGAGGACATAGTAAATGAGTGGGTTGCCTTCAGCACAACAAAAGGCCTTTTAAAACTCACTCTGACCAGTCTGGAGACTTTCGAGCATGAGGTGAGTAATTTCAGCACACCATATGCCGCAACTTGGGACCTACATTTCTATTTACATGTATAGCATTTGGCTGACCGTGTTTTCCAGAGCAACTTGCATTTGCTTAATGTAATACCTGAACACTACTCTAGGACTCTGGCTAAGTTTGATTAGTTTAATGAATTAGTAAATGTGCCTTTGTGTGTGTGTTTGCTTGTTTTGCAGGTTTTGAATAAAAAGCATAAAGGCAAGGGCTCAGCAAAGGGTAGCAAGTTTAACAACACCAGAGATGTGCATTCCATCCAGGACCTGTATCCTTGTGTCTTTGAGAATAGTCCACAATTTTACAAGTTTAAGAATACTGGACATTGTTGGTTTTATGCTAATTTATTTTTATGGTGTGGACTCTGTCCCAATGAAGTGTCTGTCTAGTTATAAGTCTTTATATTTCTTAACCCAGTTTGAACAGAATCAAAGCAGAGGAGGAGGAAGAGAATTTACTGGATTCATATTCCACCCCTGCCAAGGTTTCTAAATCATTTTTAAATAATGTTTTTCCTGTTGTGGCCTTCTTAATTAGTATTTTAGTGCTCTAGCTTCAATTCAGTTTTTAGTATGTCAGTATTCATGTCTGTACTTTTATTTTTGTTTATTTATTTTTTTTAAATATCTATTAGGGGTCTCAGAAGCGTGCTCTTACCACCCCAGAGCACCCTCAGTCAAAGCGCAGTGCTGCTCGCTTACCTAGTCCTGGTCTGCTGCTTTCCCCTGCCAGCTTTTCGCCATGGTAAGTAAACACAGCTTTCACATTGCATACACAAATCCAGACATCATACTGCTAGATCTCATTCAGTAGTATTGGCAACGTTATGACGATCAAAGCAGATAAAAGGCTTCCATAAACATGCTTGGTGATGTGAGGCCATGCAGATATGCTAACTTACATCAATGTAGTGCTGTACCCTGATGAGCAACAACATTTATATCCACTCAAAAATGAAGCACATTTTCTCAAGATCTGAGATGTATGTTAGATGGTATCTGAACAGTTGGTTCTTGTAAAGAGAAAATTGCCAGGTCAAGGGCGGTGGTGAGGCTTGTAGAACGGTCCTGGTTAGCAGTGGTGAGAACTGATCAACCTACCTACTGGTCTAAAAAGGAACAAACCACCAGATGGCAACAGGGTGTTCAGTGCTTAAGGCTCGTCATTGGCGATCCCTTCTGGGCTACTGTGACTGCACAAGTCTCAAAAATGTCCAATGATTGTTAAACGAGGATGCTGTGTGTGGTGCTGCATAGTTGCTAACCTTGTTGCTGGTCTCCTGCTGGTCTTATGCCAAAAAAACGAAGAAAGTTGTCTAGTACAGTGCTGTAATGTCTTGGTGGCTTGGTGCAGTAATGCCTTCAGAGGTCCTGTAGAGTATGCTGTTTTGGCAGTAGCAATGAACCAACAGCATGTTAAGCACATGGGCCTGTTTTGGCCAATCAGTGTACATATTTTTGGTATCTTTTAAATTTAGCTGATACTGTTTATATCAAACATGCCTAAAACACAATTCATTAAATCCTATTTTCCTAATATTTAAATGGCAGATATGGTTACAATCCCTGTCTTTTGTTTTTGACCAGTCTATATCTTTCCGTTCTTTGTGTTGCTGTGTGTGCAGTGCGACACCTTCTCAGAAGTACAGCATGCGTGGGGCACGGGGTGAGGTGGTGGCCATGTTTGGGGCTGTGCAGAGTGCTTGCTGGTCAGGGAAAGGCCAGACAGCGGTGCAGGTGGATCTGCTTGAAGGAAATGAGGACTCTCTTACCAGCTCCTACAAATACATGTTCCAGAGGCTCAGAGATGTGCGCGATGGTAGGTCTGCTAGAATAGACTGGCCCAACGACATGTTGGCATAGTAATAATAAGGTTGTTTACAGAGCACCTTCCATTTACTGAGCTGAAATACTTTCAGGGGAATGAAAAGAGCATTGATTTTACAGACTTCACAGAGGGAATGATTAAAACATTTTGCAAAAAAGAAATGTGAAGAATATTAAATGTTTTTTGTATATTTAAGAGACATTTTAGCAGGTGATGTTTGAGATACTTAATGATGCTAAACAGTGATTCTTTTTCATGCTTGTTGTTGATCCAGTTCTGACCGAAAAGATCGAAGTGCTGGGGGAGGAACTGAGGACTCATTTCAATATAGAAGAGTTCTCTCCAGCATCATTACCTGCTCAGGTACACTACCTCCACAAATGTTTGTGAACACCCCTTCTAATGAATTACTGACACAGATGTGCAGGTGCACACCCACAGCTTGACTAGTGCCTGTAGAGAAGTACTACCAATGGATTAGGACATGCTGGAGCAGATAAACTTCAACCTCTTGACACCATGCCTAATGCCAGATGTGAGCTTGAGGGGTATAAAGCCCCCCAGCATTGAGCTGTTGAGCAGTGGAACTGTGTTCTCTGGAGTGATGGTGCTCCATCCAATACTTGAGTATACATAAGTTATGGATGAAGTGGGTGATGATCATCCTCACGGTCACTGTTGTCCCTGAAGGAAATCAAATCCTCACAGCAGTGCTCCAGAATCTAGTCGAAAAATCTGTTAGTATGTACTTAGTATTTGTGTTGTAGTGTTGGTTTTGACATCGTCACTTTGGCAAAGCAAACTGAAAGGTTATTTAATTAATGAGGGAAAGAAGAAGCATGTTGATTTAAATTGTATGCTTTAAGCAGCTATTCATGACTTGGTAGTGTCAGTATTTTGTTCTTCGCCTAATGCTAGTTGATACTCCAGCTGTTGGTGATTAATAACAATTCTGCTTGACTTGGTCTCCTGCCAAACACTGTGGTTACAGTCATGTAAAAAAACAAAACCATTATTTGCACAATATTAAGAGATGGAGGTAATGCAACTAAACACATAGATCTGAAGAAATGTCCTCAAAATCATTTGTAAATTATAATAAATAGAAATTGCTTTGTCAGGAAAAAAAGTTAAGCCATCCCCTACCACCCGCTACTTCAAATGCCTTAATCAAAGGATTCCACTGGGGTGTCCTAATGTGTATCCTAACCATCCTGGGAAGCTGAGTGATGTTTTGCCTCTCCTGCAGGACACCGTATCGGTGTTGGGACAGGTGTGCTGTGACAGCAATGGGAAACTGAATGCTCAGTCTGTGCTCCTAGAGGCGAGCCAGGAGCACGGGGCCAGGCAAGTACCTGTGGACCTGTCTGAGCTCAAGGACTACTCGCTGTTTCCTGGCCAGGTACATGCCAAACATGTTGGTTGCCCAAGCCAGACAAGTGTATTATCTGAGTGAGTTTGCAGTGACTAGATGTTGACCTGTCTGTTTCAGGTTGTTGTCATGGAAGGCATGAACACCTCTGGTTCAAGGCTTGTAGCATCTAAACTCTATGAGGTATGTGTCTAATTCTGAGTTTCTGTAACGTCCGGGAGGGCTTTAGTTTCTTTAGTTCAGAAAGTGGCTTTTATATGTTCATTATAAAAGCGTAATGCGCCGCATTGATTGTCTGTGTGTGTGTTTGTCGCCTCCAGGGCGTCCCCTTGCCCTTCTACTCCACTTCAGAGCCGAAGCAGGAAATGAACGAGGGTAAGCAGTTGTTCTTGTGGATCCTTAAAATAAAAAGTCTTAAAGCAGCTTCATGCGAGACTTGGTATTTCTTGCTCCTGAGCTCCTCCTATAGTCAGGAAGTATAATTCATGCTTTGAGCCAACCCAAGAGGACATGCTGAACACATGCATTTCTGGACTGAAATACAGATATACAGAACCATCTATAGCAAAGGAGGCATGTGGACTGAGATGGTAGATAAAATCCTACAGGATTTTACACAAATACGGCTCTAGTTATATAGTGTTGCGCAGTCCTTGAGGGCGTTATTCTGTCTGAGTTGGTGTGGTTTCTTGCGTGCTGAGCCCTGTGCAGAAACTGCAACACTAGTCTCCCTATTACTATCAGTAGAATAGAAGCTGCTGTTTTAAGGTATAAATGCTGCGAAGTGTTGCTTTAAAAATAGAATGAAAATGTCTATCAGAGACCTTGTATATTAAGATTAGGACCAAAGATTTTGTATATTAAAGTCGTTTAGAATAGTCCACTAACTAAAGGTATCCAGCTGACAGTGGTCCTGTTGACCACTGATGAAGGTGCTAGAGAAGCAGTCTCAAAACATGTACGTATGTTTGATTTTCTGCCATTTTAATTGGATAAAATTCCTCTTAATACATGCCATATCGGAGTTTGATGGCATGGCTGCAAAGTGTAAACAGTATTGTTTTTCATTTGAGGTCTTAAAGAAATTAGGCACTGCCTCCAAAAACGGTGCCGCAACCCTCAATATTCCTATTAAAGAGCTGAGACTCCTCCATCAGACATGCTGGGTCATACTAAATGGCTTACTTTTGCATTAATGCAATATATTCATATATAGTTGCTGGGACATCATGCTAAATTAGGAGTCTCACAGTTCTGTGTCTCTGCTGCAGTCTCGGAGCCTGTGATGGTGATGGTGGCCTGTGGGCCGTACACTCCCTCTGACAGCCTGGCTTATGACCCACTGATTGACCTGATTAACATCATAAATAAAGACCGCCCCGACGTCTGCATACTGGTGAGTGACTCACATGGACGCACTCTTGTTTAGATGCATTTACAGCTGGCTGTTGATTGTGTAGCCTACACCGCTAATACAGCAGTACACTCAGATATTTAATAAAAGGTATTTATTAAGTGATTGTGTTGTTCAGAATCACTGATTTGGGTTTCTTAAACAGCTTGGACCATTTGTTGATTCTAAACATGAGCAGATTGAGGTATGTTCTTTTTCTTTCTTTCTTTCTTTCTATTTATTTATTATAAAATACAATAAAAGCATAAAGTTTCTTATTTCCCAACAATATACATTCATATTTATTGACAGAAAGGGCAGGTGACTGAAACCTTTGAAACAATCTTCCACAAATGTGTGGACAGCGTTGTGGATGGAACCAGGGGGTGCGTTTTTTGAATCTTCATGAATTTGGCTGTTTAAGTTACTTTAATTTAAAGTCACAGGATTTACTGTGCCTCTTTTTACCCTGACCTTTCCTTTCCTTTCCTCAACTTGCTTTGTCTTTCTTTCATCAGGACTGGATGCAAGTTGGTGTTAATTCCATCTCAGCGAGATGTTCATCATCATTACATTTACCCTCAGCCTCCTTTCACCCTCCCAGATCTCAAGAAGGAGGATGTGCAGGTGAGCTGTCTCTGAAGACGTTCAGACAGAACCTTGATTCCATTAGATCGGTCTGAGTGCTTTAGTGAATTCTTCTCATTCTGTAATCATCTGTTCTTTTTGCACCATAGCGAGTAACTTTGGCTCCTGAACCCTGCACACTCCTCATTGATGGGGTTACCTTGGGCTTGACCTCTACAGACATTCTGTTTCACATGGGAGCTGAGGAAATCAGCAGGTATATAACTCACTAAAGGTTCAGGCTGCTAGTTTAGGAGATAAGAAATGTAATAAAATGTAACGATAAACAAAATATGGACAAGGTTTATGGTTAAATATGCACATAATGAGCATTTTTCATACATGTATATAAAGAGAGCATATTCATTTATGATAATTGACTCAACTGATTAACACATTTAGAAGTCCTCTTCCAGAAATTTAAAATGAATGTGTTGATGTTAGTGTTTAGCATAACAACTATGCCAACAATTGAGATGCTGGAACCAAAAAAAGGCATAATTACTGGGCAATTAACCATTTTAAGGATCAGACCTTTGTACTTACCAGTTTGTGTTAGTTGTGTACTGGTTTGGAAATATTGCATGCACTGTTTTTGTTTTACTGTTTTGTTGCAGTGCAACTGGCTCAGATCGATTCTCCAGAATCATGAAGCACATGTTAACCCAGCGGAGGTTAGTATCAATATCAAAATCATGTTTGTTTGTCTAATGCGTTTACTTTTTGCTCAATGTGTTTTTTTTGTTTTGTTTTGGCAGCTATTACCCTCTCTACCCTCCTGCAGATGAGGTGAATATGGATTATGAGAGGTTTCAGCAGTATGGCCTGCTTCCCCTCACTCCAGACATTCTGATTGTCCCTTCCGAATTGCGCTATTTCATCAAGGTAATGTAGCTGTAGTGCCGTATCTCTCTTAAACACTGTGGAGAATCTGACAGTTGGATTTGTGTAATACTGGCAAAGTGGGACACCTCATCTCTTATTAGAACTGGACTTAAGGGACTATGTTTGAGTGTGTTTGAATGAGCGCTTTTGCTTGTGATTTGCTTGGAAATGGTGACTGGCTGATCTCTGGGTAACCTGCAAACCCCTTTCCTAACCCAAGACTCCTGCTTGCTTTCTGGTTTCTAGTTTCATTTAACTACAGCAAAAGGATTCAGAGGCTTGAGTTTAAAGTCTTTAGCCCAGTAGTTACTATCGTAATTATTTTTGTTGTTGTTATTATAATGGTTGGTGTGGCGCAACAGATAACACCACTACCTGCCAGTGAACTACCATACCATGTGGGAGACTGGGGTTTGATTCCCAGTCTGGGTGACTATGCTGTGCTACACCAATAAGAGTCCTTGGGCAAGACTCCTAACACTACACTGGCCTCTGTAATATGAGTACCCTTGTAAGTCGCTCTGGATAAGAGCGTCAGCTAAATGCCATAAATGTAAATGTATTATCATTATTGTCTTGTAAATAAATAAGGAAGACAAAATAGCTTTCCCTTAAAACCACCCTAAAATTATGGCTGTCCCAGTTACCCAGTAGTGCCCACTTATCCAATATATTCCTGTTAAAATGAGACAGATTACAAATGATGAATTTGTTATATTTCTGGTATGACTTGCATCCAACCATTTATATATATATGAATGAATGAATGAACTGAATTAGGAATTGTGAGTCTGCCATTCCCTGTGACATTGTATGACCTACAACCCTACCAGTTTCATATTTTACTACCAAAGAATAAACTCTCGATCACTGAAGTCTGTAGAC
The DNA here is from genome assembly GCF_030463535.1 of Salminus brasiliensis. NCBI lineage: Eukaryota > Metazoa > Chordata > Actinopteri > Characiformes > Bryconidae > Salminus > Salminus brasiliensis. The sequence goes on from NC_132883.1 coordinate 8,334,635, forward strand.
CTGAACTATGGTTCAATCTCCAGTGCCCAACTTTACCAGTATTCATCCTATTTTAAACATGGTTGTTCTTTTCAGGAGGTGATTGGCTGCGTGTGCGTTAATCCTGGGCGTCTAACAAAAGGACAGGTGGGCGGAACTTATGGAAGGTTACTCATCCAGCAGCACCCAAAGCAAGAGGAGGGGAAGAGAGTGAGCCCATGCATAGCAGGACAGGTGGTGAAAATATAGGCCCATCAATCAGCACTTGTGTATCTAGCCTTTTTACTTGATTGTTAATTTTCTGCAGCAATTAAATGTCTGTCTTTTGTATTCTGTTTTCATTATGACTAATATTTTCACACTCGTGAGTCATGGGGAAAAAATAAAATGTACAGTAAATGGATCATCCACTAGCTTTGGACTGTTTTTGAAGGTTTATCTAAGATGTGTAAAGGACTAGTGTAAGGGATGTCAACTTTAGGAACATAGACTGAGTGTTCAGTTTTCCATTGCTGATTCTTAATGGCCTTGAAATGCAATTAGTACTCAGACTGATACATACTGCTCATCACAGTATCCCAAAATGTAAATACAAAGGACACTAAAAATGCTTAGAGAAGCTTTTATAAGCTGTACAGAAAATATACATGAGGCTCTTACTTTATCAGCACAAAAAACTACTTTCACTCCATTCACTGTACGTGAAATACTGGGCAACTGAAGAGGCATCAAACTGTCTCATTCCATTTCAGCCAATCTCTTGACTAGGTTAGTAAGAAAAGTGTGTCACAGGAACAGAAGGCTGCTTGGGTCAGCTGTGGGGATACATGGGTCTCCTTCCCAAAGCTCTGGTTAAACTGTTTTCAAAAGGTGCATTCCTTTAGAGCTGTGGTACAAAACCCAATATCTACAATGTCCATATTACAAAAACATCCGGCATGTTGCTGGTATTTGCAGCTTTTAAACGAATCCTCTTCAGTTAGGAATGTTTTCCAGTCCCATTGCAATGTCTTTCAGTTTAGGATCATCTATCCAGTTCACCTTGGTGGCAAGGATGATGCCCTAGAAAACATGCAAACACTAGTTAAAAAAAAAAGTAAAGAAATATCAATACAAATAACAAGCAGGGCAGATTTTGTAAGTTTACTACAGGACAGCTTGCAATAAGCAGAACTGCACAAACCTACCCGGAGGACATTTTGGGAAATGGTGGCGATCTTGCGATACTTCTGCAGGATTGCCTCTGCTCGCTCCACAGCCTGTTTTTGTGCCTGCCCTTGATTCTCTCCCATCGTTTTAAGCTCAGTAATTTCTTGCATCTTCTTCTTAATAAGCCCTTTAATCTCTGGAAGACACACACACACACACAGGTTTGAAAATGCCACATGTACCACAAGAAACACTCAGCTTTGTCTGAGCACCACATACCACTTTCCTGGACATTAATTAAACCTAGTCTTGGACTGAGTTACAGTGTCAGTGGTGAAGCACCACTTGATCTGGGGAAACTGGCAGGAGCTTGTTTGACTGAAGGAAGAAATAATTAAATTAACAGGTTTTATAATGTTAGTTTATAGATAAATAGTTTTTACTTATCTTGATACATAAATATGTAATATAAACTTAAAGCATTGAACATAAGTACCAAACTGATTACCAAGTTAGTGCTGAAGTATATAGTATGAGACAGGCTCTATATATTCAGACTCGATTCACTTTTTCTAGGAGAATCAGTGAGTAACAAAAACATCCTTAAGCAAAAACATCCTTAAGAGTGGTCTACTACAACAAGGCATGCACAGGCAAATTAAAGCAATGTTTACAGCGCAGCGCCTCAGCAAGAAATGTAAAACTACTAAATACCGAGTCTCTCCTTTTGAACGTCTGTAATTTGGTCCTGAAGTTCACGGGTTTCCTGCAATAAAGTGACAGAAAAAGAAATTTAAAATTAATCAAATCAAATTAATATTAATTTCATATCCTGTGCAACAGCAATTCTCAATTATCAGTACAAATTTATGGGTTGAGGCCTTAATTATAAGTATTCTAGGCAAATAAAGTAACTAATAACAGTAAAATGTTAGCATTGCATAATTCCAATGTAAATAAATACAGCACTCACCTTTACAAGTTTCATCGTCTTTTCACAGAGGTCTGCATTTTCATCAACCATTGCTTTTAATGACCTATAAGACAATATTGTGCATATTTACATTTACATTTACATTTATGGCATTTGGCAGATGCTCTTATCCAGAGCGACTTACAAGGTTACTCATATTACAGAGGTGGGCCAATGTAGTGTCAGGAGTCTTGCCCAAGGACTCTTATTGGTGTAGCGCAGCATAGTTACCCAGACCGGGAATCGAACCCTGGTCTCCCACATGGTGTTGTAACTCAATGGCAGGTGGTGGTGTTATCTGTTGCGCCACACCAACCACTCATATGGAACATGTTATATGATGTGTACACTGTACTGATGTTTATACCATAATATATTTTCATATATTAACACAATTGTGACAGTTACAAAAATGTAATACTCCCAACAGCCAATGATTTTTATGTGGAGCAGCTATGAGTGTTTTCCTATAACAATCAGTTACTGAAGTCGAAATTACTCACAAATCATCAGCATCGTTCTGGAGCAGCTTTTCAATAACAGCGTTCCAAATCTGCATTCTGAAATACACCATTCAGCATTAAAACACTGACCTGAAAGATGGACCCTGGATTGACCAATACACTGTAAAGACTATACAATGTAAGGACAGTGTAAAGTTACCTGTTCAGTGCCAGTGTTTTGTTGAAATGTGAGAGTCTTGCCTGCTCTATGGCATTTTCACATTTGGACCTACGGATTAAAATGAGATGATCAAAGTCAAGACATAGTGTAGTGACCAGAAAAGACAACTAAAAAACCCAACCAAAGATTGCAGGACTTACCGTTCTGCTTCTGCATCAAACGTGTCACATGATCTCTGAAGTTTTCCTGGGGTTAAAACACAAGTCAGACTTCAGTAAACATCATGCCAAATGCTGCAAACAGTGAGAAGAACTTTGTTAAACAAATTTCTTTAAACGTTCAGCGGCACTGGCATCTGGGATCTTGCATAAAATAAACTATATTTACATTGGTGAAAAATCAGTAACGCAATGAACTGCTAATAAACTTCCTATATTATCATCAAACATTTGTTAGGAAAGTCCATTATGATTTCAGACTCACCCATATTGACCTTGATATTCATCTCAAAACACTGGTTTCCCATTATATCCTTCATCCTGAGGAAAGAGACACATGCAGACTAATTCACACCAACACTGCGCTATAAACATGTGGTCATATCTTAAAGCCCCTTTAAGAAATAATATTAAATACAAGTCCTCATTACCTATCATAGTTTTAAGAAGCATCAAAGCAGAAGATATTTATATACTTAAATTGTCTCCACAGTTTAATAATCTGAAAATTGTTTCCTCAACTTATTAAATCGCTCTCTTAATTTCCTCTTGACTGGAATTTTAGAAATTGTTTTCTCGAAAACATTGGAAGATAAGATGAGATGCTTTTATTGTCATAATTTTACAATGAAACTGAGGAGCAGTCAAACAGTGCTTACACATACAATAAGTAAAAATATACATTTACATTTATGGCATTTAGCTGACGCTCTTATCCAGAGCGACTTACAATGTAACTCGTGTTACAAAGGAAGGCCAATCTGCCCGACCTGCTGGAAGATTGTCCCCTCTACCTGCGTCAAACCAGCTGTCACCTACCAGTCCGGGCAGCGGGCCCCCCCACCCGCCACCACCCCCGGCGGCTCTCCCGCCTGCCGCTGCTGCCTGTTTGGTGGCCGTGTTGAAACCTAGATGGACTCGTGGCTGTCTGCCACTATTAATATCACAACTATTAACTTTCTGTTGTATCTGGTTTGGTAACTTTTATCATTAATGTTTAAATAGTTCTGACCAGAGGAGGATGGGTCGGGTCCCCCTTGTGAGTCTTGGTTCCTCCCAAGGTTTCTTCCTCCAGCTCTGAGGGAGTTTTTCCTTGCCACTGTCGCCGTTGGCTTGCTCACTGGGGGTCTTTGATCCTTCATGTTATTTCTTCTTTCTTCTCTGTCTCTGTCCTTTATTAATTACTAATTATGTAAAGCTGCTTTGTGACGACAACAGCTGTAAAAAGCGCTATACAAATAAATCTGACTTGACCTGACTTGACAATGCAGTGTTAGGAGTCTTGCCCAATGACTCTTATTGGTATAGCGCAGCATAGCCACCCAGACCGGGAATCGAACCCCAGTCTCCAACATGGTGTGGTAGCTCAAAGGCAGGTAGTGGCGTTATCTGTTGCACCACACCAACCACATATAAAAACATATAGGTCAAAAATATATGTACATATAAACAATATATAAAAAAAGTAGAAATATAAGCAAAAGTCCCATACATTTACACTCCACACAAATTATTTTTCAGATGTGAAGAATAAGAAAAATGTTAGTGAGGTAGCACTGCGGTAATGTGGTAGTTATTTAAAGAAGGAGACTGCACTGCTGGTAAATACAGTCACAGTGAAATGAGTCCAGTGTTTTGGAGCAAATTGGCAGAGTTTAACCTCTGCTTTTAGGTCTGTCAGTCCGGTCTGTGATGGACCTGGACCTGGACCTGGACCTGGACCTGGCAGAAGGTCAAACAGACAGCTAATGTCCCGGGTGAGACGAGTCAGCCTGTAGCCAGATGGTTAAACTGAGAGAGTGATTTATTTAATCATTTTAAGCCTCTAGAAATCTCT